>NW_027100772.1:0-95946 GCF_029633855.1 Hoplias malabaricus
AAATAGATTGGAGGTGGGATGCTGGTCCGATTCCAATGTATTCCAGTCACATTTGAAATAGATTGGAGGTGGGATGCTGGTCCGATTCCAATGTATTCCAGTCATATTTGAAATAGATTGGAGGTGGGATGCTGGTCCAATTCCAATGTATTTCAGTCATATTTGAAATAGATTGGAGGTGGGATGCCGGTCCAATTCCAATGTATTCCAGTCACATTTGAAATAGATTGGAGGTGGGATGCTGGTTCAATTCCAATGTATTCCAGTCACATTTGAAATAGATTGTAAGTGGGATGCTGGTCCATTTCTAGTCATGGCAAATAGATTGTAAGTAGGAAATTCCAGTCTATTCCAGTAATGTCAAATAGATTGTAAGTGGGATGCTGGTCCAATTCTAGTCATGGCAAATAGATTGTAAGTGGGAAATTCCAGTCTATTCCAGTAATGTCAAATAGATTGTAAGTTGGATGCTGGTCCAATTCCAATTTATTCCAGTCCTGTCAAATAGATTGTAAATGGGATGCTGGTCCAAATCTAGTCATGGCAAATAGATTGTAAGTGGGAAATTCCAGTCTATTCCAGTAATGTCAAATAGATTGTAAGTTGGATGCTTGTCCAATTCCAATTTATTCAAGTCCTGTCAAATAGATTGTAAGTGGGATGCTGGTCAAATTCCAGTCTATTCCAGTCATGTCAAATACATGTAAGTGGGATCGCACTTCCAATCTATTTGACTTCGCTGATATAGATTGGAATTGGGATCCCACTTCCAATTTATTTGACTTAACAGAAATAGATTGGAAGTGGGATCCCACGAAACATGTATTTGACTTGGCTGAAATAGATTGGAAGTGGGATCCCAATCCCAATTTATATGACATAGCTTAAATAAACTGCTAGTGGGATCCCACTTCCAATCTATTTCAGTCAAGTCAAATAAATTGGAAGTGGGATCCCACTTCCAATCTAATTCAGCCAAGTCAAATACATGTTTCGTGGGATCCCACTTCCAATTTATTTGACTTGACTGAAATAGATTGGAAGTGGGATCCCACTCCCAATTTATTTGATTTGGCTGAAATAGATTGGAAGTGGGATCCCACTCCCAATTTATATGACATAGCTTAAATAAGCTGGTAGTGGGATCCCACTTCCAATCTATTTGACTTGGCTGATATAGATTGGAAGTGGGACAGTGAGATCTCAGCTCTCTGACATCATATTATGATATTAATGCCACTCCTCTTTAAGTCTGGGTCTGCTGACATCACGGTGTGATTTTGGAGAAGATTGGAATATGTCAAAAATTTGACCCAAAAAAAGTCAAAGGGGTACCCCTTTGAGATTTTTAGGGCAAATTTTTGACTTCATGCAATCTTCTTCAAACTCACACCCTGAATTAAGGAGGCTGATACGTAGATAATGGTGTTATTTGTTTTTTCATATTTCTTATCAAAGCTGAGATCTGACTGTCCCACTTCCAATTTATTCAAGTCAAGTTTATACATGGGATTTGGACAGAGGAATTTTACAACTGTTAATACAGGCATGCACTCAGAATGAGTTGATTTGTGTAGAAAAATATATACTGTGGCATAAAATAATGCTTTTCCCCAAAATAACTTAGGCTTTTTTGAGGAAATCCCACCAGCAATGTATATGACATAGCTTAAATAAAGTGCTAGGGGGATCCCACAAAAGATGTATTTGACTTGGCTGAAATAGATTGGAAGTGGGATCCCACGAAACATGTATTTGACTTGGCTGAAATAGATTGGAAGTGGGATCCCACATCCAATTTATTTGACTTGGCTGAAATAGATTGGATGTGGGATCCCACTTTCAATTTATTTGACTTGGCTGAAATAGATTGGATGTGGGATCCCACGAAACATGTATTTGACTTGGCTGAAATAGATTGGATGTGGGATCCCACGAAACATGTATTTGACTTGGCTGAAATAGATTGGAAGTGGGATCCCACAAGCAATTTAAATGACATAGCTTAAATAAACTGCTAGTGGGATCCCACTTCCAATCTATTCCAGTCAAGTCAAATAAATTGGAAGTGGGATCCCACTTCCAATCTATTTCAGCCAAGTCAAATACATGTTTCGTGGGATCCCACAAGCCATTTATATGACATAGCTGAAATACATTAGAAGTGGGATCCCATTAAAAAACTAGTAAAATCCTTGAAAATATTTGAATAAAAACAGAGGCCTAACTGACAGTTGGAGGGAATTTCTTTCGAATAAATTTGCTGATTTTTTTTTTACATACTAAACAAGGTCGCAGTGACCCGGCCCTTCGATATGTTGTTTGAGGGTCCCAGATGATTAAGTATTCGACGCGGCTAGTTCGGCAGCCCCCCCCAAGCCCAGATTCTGGACGTCCCACTCCCAATTTATTCCAATTCAAAGGTCATACATGGGTTTTGGACACCCCTTAGAAAGGTCCGAATGACCCCAAATTTAAATATGTTTATCATGTATACTGCACGAGACAGCGTGTAAAATTGCGTAAGCCTAGAGTGTTGTTTTCTATGAAAAATCCATAGAAACGTTCCCCTTTTTCTGTGCATACATTTGAATGGAGACAGAGGCCTAACTGACGAGTTAAAGGGCACCTTTCTGGAACAAATAAATTTTTTTTTCTACACTTGGAAAGGTCGCAGTGACCCGGCCCTTCGATATGTTGTTTGAGGGTCCCGCATGATTAAGAAGTCGAAGCGTCGAAGTCTGCGCCCCCCCCCAAGCCTAGATTCTGGACGTCCCACTCCCAATTTATTCCCATTCAAAGGTCATACATGGGTTTTGGACACCCCTTAGAAAGGTCCGAATGACCTCTAATTTAAATATGTTTATCATGTACACCCCTCGAGACAGTGTGTAAAATTCCGTAAACCTAGGGTGTTGTTTTCTATGAAAAATCCATAAAAACGTTCTGTTTTTCTGTGCATTCACTTGAATGGAAACTGAGGCCTAACTGACCAGTTCAAAGGCAATTTTCTGGAACTATTTTATTTTTTTTCCTATACTTGGAAAGGTCGCAGTGACCCGGCCCTTCGATATGTTGTTTGAGGGTCCCAGATGATTAACTAGTCGAAGCGCCGAAGTCCGCGGCCCCCCCCAAGCCCAGATTCTGGACATCCCGCTCCCAATTTATTCCCATTCAAAGGTCATACATGGGTTTTGGACACCCCTCAGAAAGGTCCGAATGACCCCTAATTTAAATATGTTTATCATGTATACTCCACAAGACAGTGTGTAAAATTCCGTAAGCCTAGGATGTTGTTTTCTATGAAAAATCCATAAAAATGTTCCTTTTTTTCTGTGCATTCACTTGAATGGAAACTGAGGCCTAACTGACCAGTTCAAAGGCAATTTTCTGGATCTATTTTATTTTTTTTTACATACTAAACAAGGTCGCAGTGACCCGGCCCTTCGATATGTTGTTTGAGGGTCCCAGATGATTAACCAGCCGAAGCGCCGAAGTCTGCGCCCCCCCCCCAAGCCCAGATTCTGGACGTCCCACTTCCAATTTATTCCCATTCAAATTTCATACATGGGTTTTGGACACGCCTTAGAAAGGTCCGAATGACCCCTAATTTAAATATGTTTATCATGTATACTCCACGAGACAGTGTGTAAAATTTCGTAAGCCTAGGGTGTTGTTTTCTATGAAAAATCTTTGAAAAGATTCGAAAAAAAACAGAGGCCTAACTGACAGTTGGAGGGAATTTTTTTCGAATAAATTTGATGATTTTTTTTTACATGCTAAACAAAGTCGCAGTGACCCGGCCCTTCGATATGTTGTTTGAGGGTCCCAGATGTTTAAGTATTCGATGCGGCTAGTTTGGCAGCCCCCCCCAAGCCCAGATTCTGGACGTCCCACTCCCAATTTATTCCCATTCAAAGGTTATACATGGGTTTTGGACACCCCTTAGAAAGGTCCGAATGACCCCTAATTTAAATATGTTTATCATGTATACTCCACGAGACATTGTGTAAAATTTCGTAAGCCTAGGGTGTTGTTTTCTATGAAAAATCCATAAAAACGTTCCGTTTTTCTGTGCATTCACTTGAATGGAAACTGAGGCCTAACTGACCAGTTCAAAGGCAATTTTCTGGATCTGTTTTATTTTTTTTCCTATACTTGGAAACGTCGCAGTGACCCGGCCCTTCGATATGTTGTTTGAGGGTCCCAGATGATTAACTAGTCGAAGCGCCGAAGTCCGCGGCCCCCCCCAAGCCCAGATTCTGGACATCCCGCTCCCAATTTATTCCCATTCAAAGGTCATACATGTGTTTTGGACACCCCTCAGAAAGGTCCGAATGACCTCTAATTTAAATATGTTTATCATGTATACTCCACGAGACAGTGTGTAAAATTTCGTAAGCCTAGGGTGTTGTTTTCTATGAAAAATATTTGAAAAGATTCAAAAAAAAACAGAGGCCTAACTGACAGTTGGAGGGAATTTTTTTCGAATAAATTTGCTGATTTTTTTTTACATACTAAACAAGGTCGCAGTGACCCGGCCTTTAGATATGTTGTTTGAGGGTCCCAAATGATTAAGTATTCGATGCGGCTAGTTCGGCAGCCCCCCCCAAGCCCAGATTCTGGACGTCCCACTCCCAGTTTATTCCCATTCAAAGGTCATACATGGGTTTTGGACACCTCTTAGAAAGGTCCGAATGACCCCAAATTTAAATATGTTTATCATGTATACTGCACGAGACAGTGTGTAAAATTCCGTAAGCCTAGGGTATTGTTTTCTATGAAAAATGCATAAAAACGTTCCTTTTTTTCTGTGCATACATTTGAATGGAGACAGAGGCCTAACTGACGAGTTGAAGGGCACCTTTCTGGAACTAATTAATCTTTTTTTCTACACTTGGAAAGGTCGCAGTGACCCGGCCCTTCGATATGTTGTTTGAGGGTCCCAGATGATTAAGAAATCGAAGCGTTGAAGTCTGCGGCCCCCCCCAAGCCTAGATTCTGGACGTCCCACTCCCAATTTATTCCCATTCAAACGTTATACATGGGTTTTGGACACCCCTCAGAAAGGTCCAAATGACCCCTAATTTAAATATGTTTATCATGTATACTCCACGAGACAGTGTGTAAAATTTTGTAAGCCTAGGGTGTTGTTTTCTATGAAAAATCCATAAAAACGTTCCGTTTTTCTGTGCATTCACTTGAATGGAAACACAGGCCTAACTGACCAGTTCAAAGGCAATTTTCTGGATCTATTTTATTTTTTTTCGTATACATGGAAAGGTCGCAGTGACCCGGCCCTTCGATATGTTGTTTGAGGGTCCCAGATGATTAACTAGTCGAAGCGCCGAAGTCCGCGCCCCCCCCCAAGCCCAGATTCTGGACATCCCGCTCCCAATTTATTCCCATTCAAACGTTATACATGGGTTTTGGACACCCCTCAGAAAGGTCCAAATGACCCCTAATTTAAATATGTTTATCATGTATACTCCACGAGACAGTGTGTAAAATTTTGTAAGCCTAGGGTGTTGTTTTCTATGAAAAATACATAAAAACGTTCCGTTTTTCTGTGCATTCACTTGAATGGAAACACAGGCCTAACTGACCAGTTCAAAGGCAATTTTCTGGATCTATTTTATTTTTTTTCGTATACATGGAAAGGTCGCAGTGACCCGGCCCTTCGATATGTTGTTTGAGGGTCCCAGATGATTAACTAGTCGAAGCGCCGAAGTCCGCGCCCCCCCCCAAGCCCAGATTCTGGACATCCCGCTCCCAATTTATTCCCATTCAAACGTTATACATGGGTTTTGGACACCCCTTAGAAAGGTCCGAATGACCCCTAATTTAAATATGTTTATCATGTATACTGCACGAGACAGTGTGTAAAATTTCGTAAGCCTAGGGTGTTGTTTTCTATGAAAAATCCATAAAAATGTTCCGTTTTTCTGTGCATTCACTTGAATGGAAACTGAGGCCTAACTGACCAGTTCAAAGGCAATTTTCTGGATCTGTTTTATTTTTTTTCCTATACTTGGAAACGTCGCAGTGACCCGGCCCTTCGATATGTTGTTTGAGGGTCCCAGATGATTAACTAGTCGAAGCGCCGAAGTCCGCGGCCCCCCCCAAGCCCAGATTCTGGACATCCCGCTCCCAATTTATTCCCATTCAAAGGTCATACATGTGTTTTGGACACCCCTCAGAAAGGTCCGAATGACCTCTAATTTAAATATGTTTATCATGTATACTGCACGAGACAGTGTGTAAAATTTCGTAAGCCTAGGGTGTTGTTTTCTATGAAAAATCCATAAAAACGTTCCTTTTTTTCTGTGCATACATTTGAATGGAGACAGAGGCTGACAGAGGATGATTAAGTACTCAAAGCCTCGAAGTCTGCACCCCTCCCCCAAGCCCAGATTCTGGACATCCCGCTCCCAATTTATTCCCATTTAAAGGTCATACATGGGTTTTGGACACCCCTCAGAAAGGTCCGAATGACCCCTAATTTAAATATGTTTATCATGTATACTCCACGAGACAGTGTGTAAAATTTCGTAAGCCTAGGGTGTTGTTTTCTATGAAAAATCCATAAAAACGTTCCGTTTTTCTGTGCATTCACTTGAATGGAAACTGAGGCCTAACTGACCAGTTCAAAGGCAATTTTCTGGATCTATTTTATTTTTTTTTACATACTAAACAAGGTCGCAGTGACCCGGCCCTTCGATATGTTGTTTGAGGGTCCCAGATGATTAACCAGTCGAAGCGTCGAAGTCTGCGGCCCCCCCCAAGCCCAGATTCTGGACGTCCCACTTCCAATTTATTCCCATTCAAATTTCATACATGGGTTTTGGACACCCCTTAGAAAGGTCCGAACGACCCCTAATTTAAATATGTTTATCATGTATACTCCACGAGACAGTGTGTTAAATTTCGTAAGCCTAGGGTGTTGTTTTCTATGAAAAATCCATAAAAACGTTCCGTTTTTCTGTGCATTCACTTGAATGGAAACTGAGGCCTAACTGACCAGTTCAAAGGCAATTTTCTGGATCTATTTTATTTTTTTTTACATACTAAACAAGGTCGCAGTGACCCGGCCCTTCGATATGTTGTTTGAGGGTCCCAGATGATTAACCAGTCGAAGCGCCGAAGTCTGCGCCCCCCCCCAAGCCCAGATTCTGGACGTCCCACTTCCAATTTATTCCCATTCAAATTTCATACATGGGTTTTGGACACCCCTTAGAAAGGTCCGAACGACCCCTAATTTAAATATGTTTATCATGTATACTCCACGAGACAGTGTGTAAAATTTCGTAAGCCTAGGGTGTTGTTTTCTATGAAAAATCCATAAAAACGTTCCGTTTTTCTGTGCATTCACTTGAATGGAAACTGAGGCCTAACTGACCAGTTCAAAGGCAATTTTCTGGATCTATTTTATTTTTTTTTACATACTAAACAAGGTCGCAGTGACCCGGCCCTTCGATATGTTGTTTGAGGGTCCCAGATGATTAACCAGTCGAAGCGCCGAAGTCTGCGGCCCCCCCCAAGCCCAGATTCTGGACGTCCCACTTCCAATTTATTCCCATTCAAATTTCATACATGGGTTTTGGACACCCCTTAGAAAGGTCCGAACGACCCCTAATTTAAATATGTTTATCATGTATACTCCACGAGACAGTGTGTAAAATTTCGTAAGCCTAGGGTGTTGTTTTCTATGAAAAATCCATAAAAACGTTCCGTTTTTCTGTGCATACATTTGAATGGAGACAGAGGCTGACAGAGGATGATTAAGTACTCGAAGCGTTGAAGTCTGCGCCCCTCCCCCAAGCCCAGATTCTGGACATCCCGCTCCCAATTTATTCCCATTCAAAGGTCATACATGGGTTTTGGACACCCCTCAGAAAGGTCCGAATGACCCCTAATTTAAATATGTTTATCATGTATACTCCACGAGACAGTGTGTAAAATTTTGTAAGCCTAGGGTGTTGTTTTCTATGAAAAATCTTTGAAAAGATTCGAAAAAAAACAGAGGCCTAACTGACAGTTGGAGGGAATTTTTTTCGAATAAATTTGCTGATTTTTTTTAACATACTAAACAAAGTCGCAGTGACCCGGCCCTTCGATATGTTGTTTGAGGGTCCCAGATGTTTAAGTATTCGACGCGGCTAGTTTGGCAGCCCCCCACAAGCCCAGATTCTGGACGTCCCACTCCCAATTTATTCCCATTCAAAGGTTATACATGGGTTTTGGACACCCCTTAGAAAGGTCCGAACGACCCCTAATTTAAATATGTTTATCATGTATACTCCACGAGACAGTGTGTAAAATTTCGTAAGCCTAGGGTGTTGTTTTCTATGAAAAATCCATAAAAACGTTCCGTTTTTCTGTGCATTCACTTGAATGGAAACTGAGGCCTAACTGACCAGTTCAAAGGCAATTTTCTGGATCTATTTTATTTTTTTTTACATACTAAACAAGGTCGCAGTGACCCGGCCCTTCGATATGTTGTTTGAGGGTCCCAGATGATTAACCAGTCGAAGCGCCGAAGTCTGCGGCCCCCCCCAAGCCCAGATTCTGGACGTCCCACTTCCAATTTATTCCCATTATAATTTCATACATGGGTTTTGGACACCCCTTAGAAAGGTCCGAACGACCCCTAATTAAAATATGTTTATCATGTACACCCCACAAGACAGCATGTGAAATTGCGTGGCCGACGTCCCACTTCCAATGTATCGACCTCAATTGAAATAAATTGGAAGTGGGATAGGTCAGTTCCGTGGCCGACGTCCCACTTCCAATGTATCGACCTCAATTGAAATAGATTGGAAGTGGGATCGGTCAGTTCCGTGGCCGACGTCCCACTTCCAATGTATCGACCTCAATTGAAATAAATTGGAAGTGGGATCGGTCAGTTCCGTGGCCGACGTCCCACTTCCAATGTATCGACCTCAATTGAAATAAATTGGAAGTGGGATAGGTCAATTCCGTGGCCGACGTCCCACTTCCAATGTATCGACCTCAATTGAAATAAATTGGAAGTGGGATAGGTCAATTCCGTGGCCGACGTCCCACTTCCAATGTATCGACCTTAATTCAAATAGATTGGAAGTGGGATACAAAAAATGGTCAGCAACTTGGTGACCCTTGTCCATCTCCAATGTATATGCTTCAATTCAAATACATTGGAAGTGGGATACAAAAAATGGTCAGCAACTTGGTGACCCTTGTCCATCTCCAATGTATATGCTTCAATTCAAATACATTGGAAGTGGGATACAAAAAATGGTCAGCAACTTGGTGACCCTTGTCCATCTCCAATGTATATGCTTCAATTCAAATACATTGGAAGTGGGATACAAAAAATGGTCAGCAACTTGGTGACCCTTGTCCATCTCCAATGTATATGCTTCAATTCAAATACATTGGAAGGGATGTTAAATGCAGTTTTGGCCATTGGCCAGCTTTGTGGTCATTCCATGACCTCATCTAAACAAATGTCACTACACAAACATGTTCTTTTGGCCACCTGGACAAACCAGAGGTCTCAGAAGGGCACTCAGAGGGTCACTAGACGGGCTCATCCCACGAGCAATGTATATGAGACTGTTGACTAAATGTACAGTGGGATGGTGACGCCTCCATCCGTTTTCAAGAGCACTTGGGACAAATTGAGCGCTGCGGACGAGGGTGCCTCGACGCCGCGAGTTCACGGATGGAGCGACTATGCCCCTAGTGAGTCCCACGAACAAGCTATTGCCCGCAGTAAGTAAGTCAGATGTGGTTAGTACCCAACATCCCGGCGGCCATTTACCTAAGTGGCCGGTGGGATCCCATATCGTAATACGATCCCACGCACCAATTATGCGACCGCCGGCAATTTATTTGAATGGGGTTTTGTCCGCGAACCATGTACCGGTACTACCTCTAGATGCCCAGGTTCGATCGACTTCCCACCTCAACGAGGCAACCCCCCGGTAAAGGGGCACCTCGGAGATGGTCCGAGGACCTCACCAGGCCATCCAATCGGTAGTAGCGACGGGCGGTGTGTACAAAGGGCAGGGACTTAATCGACGCGGGCTGGTGACCCGCGACTACTTGGAATTCCTCGTTCAAGGGGAAAAGTTACAATCCCCTATCCCCAGCGGGGAAGGCGTTCATAGGATTGCCCAGGCCTTTCGGCATAGGATGGATGCACATGCTGAACCAGCCAGTGTAACTCACGTGCGGCCCCGGGCGTCTAAGGGCATCACAGACCTGTTATGGCCCCGAATCTCATACGGCTTTGCCTTGCCCCGGATCGCTCTAAGAAGTTCGGCCACCGACCGACGAACCCCTCGGGCCGCAAGCCCCCACAGGGACCCAAGGGAGGGCCGTGTAACTTTTTAAGGCACAGGGTCTCGTCCGTTATCGGAGTTAACCAGACGAATCGCTCCACGAACTCCCAACGGCCATGCACCACCACCCACAGAATCAAGAAAGAGCCATCAATCTGTCAATCCTTACCGTGTCCGGGCCGGGTGAGATTCCCCGTGTTGAGTCAAATTAAGCCGCAAGCTCCACTCCTGGTGGTGCCCTTCCGTCAATTCCTTTAAGTTTCAGCTTTGCAACCGTACTCCCCCCAGAGCCCAAAGACTCGTGGTTTCCCTCACGCTGCCCGGCGGGTCATGGTCGCTAGCCTCACGCCGCCGGATCGCGGGTCGGCATAGTTTACGGTCGGAACTACGACGGTATCTGATCGTCTTCGCTCCCCCGACTTTCGTTCTTGATTAATGAAAACATTCTTGGCAAATGCTTTCGCTTTCGTTCGTCCCACACCGGTCAACGAATTTCACCTCTATCGGTGTGGTACGGATGCCCCCGGCCGTCCCTCTTAATCATTGCCCTCGGTCCTTAAAACCCACGAAATAGGACCGTGGAAGCCCCGGAGCCCCACTCCGGAACGACCAGCCGTCCCGAAGGAGAGACCCCGAAGCCCCGCGGAAGGGCCCTATTCCATTATTCCTAGCTCAGTCAGACATGGCACGTGTCGGCCTGCTTTGAGCACTCTGCTTTATTCAAAGTAAACGCTCCGGACCCTCCAACCCACCGTGCACCGCAGTGAAGTACCCAGCTAAGGGCTTCTCCGCGGCCGGCGAGCAGAGGACACCGGCGGGTAGGGACCAGGTCCCAACATCCACCCAGAGACAGGGGGTCACCCCCGAAGGAGCTCCCCACGCCATCCCGGACAGTACAGGGGATCCGAGACCTGTCCCCACATCCAACTACGAGCTTTTTAACTGCAGCAACTTTAGCATACGCTATTGGAGCTGGAATTACCGCGGCTGCTGGCACCAGACTTGCCCTCCAATGGGTCATCACTCACGGACATAGATTGAGTTCATTTCGATTACGCTCCACAGGATCATAGGACCCGCATCGATATTTTTCGTCACTACCTCCCCGTGTCGGGAATGGGTAATTTGCGCGCCTGCTGCCTTCCTTGGAAGTGGTAGCCGTTTCTCAGGCTCCCTCTCCGGAATCGAACCCAGATTCCCCGTTACCCGTGGTCACCACGGTAGGCACGTAGCCTACCGTCGAAAGTTGATAGGGCAGACACTCGAATGATACGTCGCCGCCCCGGAGGGCTTAACGATCGGCCAGAGGTTATCTAGAGTCACCAAAGCGACCCGACCGGAGCCGGGAGGGTTTTTCGGTTCTGATAAATGCACGTATCCGGGGGACAGGGGCCGGGAGAGCATTTCACGCCGACCCCCAGAACCCTTCCAACGCTTCGTTTGCATGTATTAGCTCTGGAATTACCACAGTTATACCAAGTAACGTGTGGAGCGATCAAAGGAACCATAACTGATTTAATGAGCCATTCGCAGTTTCACTGTACCAAAACCCGTGTGTACTTAGACTTGCATGGCTTAATCTTTGAGACAAGCATATAATACTGGCAGGATCAACCAGACCGACCCCCCTTGGATCTCAAACCCCGGACGGGGAAAGAGAGGGGGCGCATGGAGCCCGTGAGAGTGATCTCAGGGGACACCAGCGAAGAGGATCGAACGCGACCCCGCTGTGGGGGTCTGCAATCGACTTGGCAACTTGGAAAACGTATGATTCTCGCCCGGACGGTGCAGGCTAGGGGCCGGGTCCTTCCCTCAAACGGATCCCGACCCTAAGGCACCACCGACGCGGACGTTGAACGGACCTACTGTTGGATCGACCGGCCGACTAAGTCCCCCTCGGAACCGTTCTGGACAAGCGGACATGCCTCTTACGGGCATCCACGAGCCATGGAGGCTGGGAGCACAAGGTGGGGAGGATCGCTCTAAGCACTGTATTTAGGCTTAGAAGCCTGCCCCTGGTGCTCCGCGTATACCGAGCTCGAACGGCCGTGAAGGACAGCCGTTAAGGGAAGAGAATGGAAGAGAATCCTGGCCCCCTCAAAGCGCGAGGAAGTCGGCATAGGTTTTTACGGTACGCCACCACCGGAGCCGTCTGATGTTCAGAAGACGAAGGGTTTTGCCCTCAATCTCGTAAGGTCGAGGGCTCACCACCGAACTTCCAGCCGCGGTCCTTGGTAGGACCGATACGCGGACAAGCCGCAAATCCTGGCCCCCTCGCAGTGCGAGGAGGTCGGCAAAGGTTTACGGTTTCGCCCCCCGGAGCCTACGGAAGTCTGCGTTTAAGAAGACGAAGGGTCGGATCCCGTAGGCCGACCCTGCGAACTTCCAGCCGCGGTCTGTGGAAGACCGATCCGTGTCACCTCTAATGCGCTCTTTGCCTCCGGCCGTTTCCAGCCGGGGGCCCGGTGGTGCGCTCCCACGTCCCGCTCAAAGGAGGGGAAAGGTCGGGAGATCCCACGGACCGGCGGATGACCGCCGGCCAACGCCTCGGGGGGTTACGCGGCCCCGTCGACTCGCGCACGGGCAAATTTATGGGTTTAAAAAGGGGGACAATCCTCATACGTTCGACCCCCCGGTGCCCAGGGAAGTTGACCCTCCCCGGGCAGGCATATCGAACGAATCATCGGTCGGAAAACTCTCTCTTTCGGGACGGGGGAAACCCCTCATACGCTCGACCCCCCATGCCCAGGAATGTTTTACCTTCCCAGGCATACATCGAACGAATCATCGGGGTGGACACAACGGGCTTATAACAATCGACGGGGCGGCCCGTTCCACCCGCCCCACAAGTGGGCAGATGGTCGGTGGCCTATAGACCCACAGGCAGTCCCAATACCACCGTGATACGAGATCCGGGGTTGGGACTTGACCTTAAAGGTACCCGGTCGAGGCGGACCGAGTGGAAGCCACTCGGATTTATGACAGTGGTAGGCCCCACGGACCTTGGGGACCACTCCCCATCGCTCTGCCCGGCACCTGGCTCGGAAACCGGGACTAATTTTGGCAGTAATACGCTATCGGTCTTGGTTCTCATTGGTTCATACACCCAAGATGGGCGAACGTCGAACGCGAACGGGAGCGATCAACGCCCATAACCCCTAATTATGCACGAACCGGGGGCTATATAAGGGGTCGCCTTCACTCGGAGCCGTCAGTCTCTCACCATGGATAGCTGCCCGCTTTGCGAACAAGCCATTGCTACGGATCTGACTTTCCACTTTACCATCTTCCACAGACTCGGACCGGACGACGCAGCCTTCCTCCGAGAACTGGACCGAAGCGGGGAGAATTCATCACAGCTCGACTGCCCTCTCTGCGGCCTGCCGTCTCTCTCTTCGCCGGCAGATCACCTGGGCTCGGCGCATTCCCTCAAAGGCCTCGCCCTTCGGATCGCTCTCTCTGCCGCTCGACGCCTTCGCACCCTCCACCTTCTGCGTCGCTATCAACAGTCTAAGCCGCGGAACCCTCCACCGCCCTCGGGATCCCGTTCCCCGAATCCAGCCTCGCCGCCGGAACCAAGCACGCCGGGACCGAGCGCGCCGGGACCGAACACGCCGGGACCGAGCACGCCGGGACCGAGCACGCCGGGACCGAGCACGCCGGGACCGAACACGCCGGACCCGAACACGCCGGACCCGAACACGCCGGACCCAAGCACGCCGGACCCAAGCACGCCGGACCCAACCATGCTGTACCCAAGCTCACCGGACCCAAGCACGCCGGAGCCAACCACGCCTGATGCTTGCCCGCTCTGCGAGCAAGCCATTACGGATCTGACTTCCCATTATACCACCTTCCACCGCCTTGGATCTGCCGACATTGACTTTCTCCGGGGACTGGACCAAAGTGGGGAGAATTCGTCCCAGCTCGACTGCCCTCTCTGCGGCCTGCCGTCTCTCTCTTCGCCGGCGGATCACCTGGGCTCGGCGCATTCCCTCAAAGGCCTCGCCCTTCGGATCGCTCTCTCTGCCGCTCGACGCCTTCGCACCATCCACCTTCTGCGTCGCTATCAACAGTCTAAGCCGCGGAACCCTCCACCGCCCTCGGTATCCTGTTCCCCGAATCCAGCCTCGCCGGGCCCCAGCACGCCGGGCCCCAGCATGCCGGACCCAGCCATGCCGGGCCCAAGCACGCCGGGCCCAAGCACGCCGGGACCCAACACGCCGGACCCAGCTTCGCCGGACCCAGCCTCGCCGGACCAAGCCTCCCCGGGCCAAGCCACTACGGGCCAAGCCACGCCGGAGCCGGTCGACAGCGACTACCAACCGAGCGAGTCTTCCCCTGCCGAATCCACCTCGGACACGGATTCAGAGACCGAGCGGGCACGGCGAACCTCCCGGGGGAGGCAGCTCGTGATCCCGCATCGGTTTCGGGACACCTACGTCAGCCGTTCGGTAGACGACTTTCAGAAGTTCTACCTGCGGGTCGACGCGTCACCGAAGGACATCGAGAACTCTCGCCAGCGACGGGGCCACGTTATTCGGTTCCTGCTTCACTGCGCCCCGCCCGGCTGCCAATTCACAGACCTGTCTTTCGTCCATCACACGAACGTTCCCACTTGGGTACAGAGCCTTCAGAAACTGGGTTACGCTTCGACAACCGTTAAGTGTTACCTGCACAGCGCCAAGGCGTTCGTCTCCCACGTCGCTGCCTTCGACCCAGAGACCGCCGGGGTCAGCCCCGAAGAGCTCCAGAGGCTGAAGCTGACCTTCGCCAAGGCTCATCGGGACATCGCACGCACGATTCTGGGCCATCGCCAGCGCGTGAAGAGAGCGAAGCTGAGTCGCTTGCCGCAACCTTCGGATTTCAGGGTCTTCCTAAGCCACGCTAAGACCCGAATCCCAGAGCTCATAGACGCGGCCCGGACGGGGGACACCGCCCGCCGGTCGACGCTACGGATGCTCCAGGGGTACCTGCTCGGCCTTTTGTCTGTCTTAACCGGTCACCGGTCGGTTGTGTTTCTCAACCTGACGGTTGGAGAGTTGAGGCAAGCCAGCACCACGGATGGCACCGGCTTCGTGGTTTATGTTCGTGAACACAAGACCAACGCCTCGTTCGGGGACGCTCCGATCGGGTTGTCTGCCACAGAGCTGGCCTGGTTGACCGCACTCAGCGACTTACACGGGGCCCGGGACGGGTTCGTGTTCTTGGACAGGGGGAACCAGCTGCGCAAGCCAAACTCACTGCTTCGGATCGCGTGGACGGATGCGGGCCTCGGAGGCGCGGTGGCCTTCAACCTGATCCGCACGGCTGTTTCGAACCAAGTGAGTGTTGAACTTAATCCGACTTATGTGGGCTCTTAACCCCGGCCTTCCTACTTCTGACACCTCGCACCTCTGTTTCAGGTTTCGACTCTGCCGGCCGAAGATAGAGATCGAGTGACGACAAGCATGTGCCACTCCAACATCACTGCCCGGGCCTTCTACCGAGCCGGCCTCTCTGCGGCCGATGTGATGCGGGCTCGTGAGAACCGTCTTTCCGCCCTCGAAACGGCCTGAACCGGACCCTCTTCAAAGCGCAACCCAGCCGGGATTCACTCCGTGTTTCTGCACCCCCGTGGCTTTGATATGTTTTACTGCGAAATAAATACATTTATTTCTGAATCCCCAAACAGAGTGTTCCCGTGTGGTACTTGCTTCGGTTTGGAGATGGAGGGGGGGTGGAGATTGGGTGATCCTCCCAGAGGGAGACTTTTTACGAGGTCCGACCGGCCTTAAGACTTAAACGATCAGTGGTTATGGGTTAACTTAGTCGGCGGGCGGCCCGTTCCACCGCCCCGCTAAGGGAGCAGTGGTCGGAGGCCTATGGACCTTAGGCAGTTCACCGGGGTGGGTAAACTTACCTTTAGGCACCCGTCGCATGAATATAGGAGACCATTTGGCTTTTTTGGCCCCGGAAACCAGCCACTTCTCCGGGCATATATAGAACCAATCCCCCCCAGGGAGGGAGTTGGAACTAAAGGTCATTGAAATTAAATGGGTTTAACAGTTAACTTTGTCGGCGGGCGGCCCGTTCCACCGCCCCGCTAAGGGAGCAGTGGTCGGAGGCCTATGGACCTTAGGCAGTTCACCGGGGTGGGTAAACTTACCTTTAGGCACCCGTCGCATGAATATAGGAGACCATTTGGCTTTTTTGGCCCCGGAAACCAGCCACTTCTCCGGGCATATATAGAACCAATCCCCCCCAGGGAGGGAGTTGGAACTAAAGGTCATTGAAATTAAATGGGTTTAACAGTTAACTTTGTCGGCGGGCGGCCCGTTCCACCGCCCCGCTAAGGGAGCAGTGGTCGGAGGCCTATGGACCTTAGGCAGTTCACTGGGGGCGGTAAACTTACCTTTAGGCACCCGTCGCATGAATATAGGAGACCATTTGGCTTTTTTGGCCCCGGAAACCAGCCACTTCTCCGGGCATATATAGAATGAACCATCGGGGGCTAAGGGCAGATAGTCAAGTCAGTTATACCGATCGAACTCTCTTGAGTTTCGGCTTAAAGCTCTGGCATTTGCCGTTGGGACTTAGAGTTTTTTTTTAATAAAGAGGGGAGGCCGGGCTTACCTCCACCTTAAGCCCAGAGGGTGTCCCAGTCCTCGGGCTTGTGTATTCGCATCAACGGGGTCCATGGAAGTCATTTTAGACATCCAGAGGGGAGGCAACCCAAACCATCCCCTTAGCCCAGAGGTGTGCCACTCCTCGGGCTTGTGTATTCGCATCAACGGGGTCCATGGAAGTCATTTTTAGACCTCCAGAGGGGAGGCAACCCAAACCATCCCCTTAGCCCAGAGGTGTGCCAGTCCTCGGGCTTGTGTATTCGCATCAACGGGGTCCATGGAAGTCATTTTTAGACCTCCAGAGGGGAGGCAACCCAAACCATCCCCTTAGCCCAGAGGTGTGCCACTCCTCGGGCTTGAAACTTCGCATCACCGGGGTGTATGGAAGTCTTTGGTCCAGTTCTGCCAGTGCTCGTTGTCGAACTTAGAAATATTTCTAATTATTTTTAGACTTCCAGAGGGGAGGCCGAGCATACCAACCCCTTAGCCCAGAGGTGTGCCAGTCCTCGGGCTTCGGTATTCGCATCACCGGGGTCTACGGAGGTCTCAACTTAGGTTTTGAAAACCTCCAGAGGGGGGGCCGGATTAACCACCACCCTAGCCCAGAGGGGTGCCAGTCCTCGGGCTTCGGTATTCGCATCACCGGGGTCTACGGAGGTCTCAACTTAGGTTTTGAAAACCTCCAGAGGGGGGGCCGGATTAACCACCACCCTAGCCCAGAGGGGTGCCAGTCCTCGGGCTTCGGTATTCGCATCACCGGGGTCTATGGAGGTCTCGACTTAGGTTTTGAAAACCTCCAGAGGGTGGGGGCATATCTTATCCCCACCCTAGCCCAGAGGGGTGCCAGTCCTCGGGCTTCGGTATTCGCATCACCGGGGTCTATGGAGGTCTCGACTTAGGTTTTGAAAACCTCCAGAGGGTGGGGGCATATCTTATCCCCACCCTAGCCCAGAGGTGTGCCAGTCCTCGGGCTTCGGTATTCGCATCAACGGGGTCTACGGATGTCTCGACTTAGGTTTTGAACACATCCAGGGAAGCAGAGCGGACATTCCCATTATTTCAAGCCCATCGGGAAGCCACTCTTTTGGGCATAGCGTTTCGCATCGCTGTTACCCAAACTTACGTCTGATTTAATGCCTCCCTAATATCCCGACGGCACCAGGCTGAGAAACCATATGCCCACAGGATTTGAGGCATTGGAACCTCGTTCGCATAGCTGACAACGATGAACCTCCCTCGGACTCGCTACGAGGCTTGAGGAGGGTCCTGATTTTCTTAAAATCTCAGGTGAGGGACTTAGAAAATTTTCACTTTAAAACCACAGACCTCCAGAGGAGAGACCGGGCTTATCACAACCTTAGCCCAGAGGGCGCCACTCCTCGGGCATGTCACTTCGCATCACCGGGGTCCATGGATGTCTCGACTTAGGTTTTGAACACATCCAGAAGGGGGGGCCGGATTAACCACCACCCTTAGCCCAGAGGGGTGCCAGTCCTCGGGCTTTAAATTCGCTTCGCCGGGGTCTATGGAAGTCATTTTTAGACCTCCAGAGGGGAGGCAACCCAAACCATCCCCTTAGCCCAGAGGTGTGCCACTCCTCGGGCTTGTGTATTCGCATCACCGGGGTCCATGGAAGTCATTTTAGACATCCAGAGGGGAGGCCACCCTAACCATCCCCTTAGCCCAGAGGGGTGCCAGTCCTCGGGCTTTAAATTCGCTTCGCCGGGGTCTATGGAAGTCATTTTTAGACCTCCAGAGGGGAGGCAACCCAAACCATCCCCTTAGCCCAGAGGTGTGCCAGTCCTCGGGCTTTAAATACGCATCACCGGGGTCCATGGAAGTCATTTTAGACCTCCAGAGGGGAGGCAACCCAAACCATCCCCTTAGCCCAGAGGTGTGCCAGTCCTCGGGCTTGTGTATTCGCATCAACGGGGTCCATGGAAGTCATTTTTGACCTCCAGAGGGGAGGCAACCCAAACCATCCCCTTAGCCCAGAGGTGTGCCAGTCCTCGGGCTTGTGTATTCGCATCAACGGGGTCCATGGAAGTCATTTTAGACCTCCAGAGGGGAGGCAACCCAAACCATCCCCTTAGCCCAGAGGTGTGCCACTCCTCGGGCTTGTGTATTCGCATCACCGGGGTCCATGGAAGTCATTTTAGACCTCCAGAGAGTGGGGCCGGTCTTACCACCACTCTTAGCCCAGAGGGCGTCACTCCTCGGGCATGAAATTCGGATAACCGGGGTCCATGGATGTCTCAACTTAGGTTTTGAACACATCCAGAGGGGAGGCCACCCAAACCATCCCCTTAGCCCGGAGGTGTGCACCTCCTCGGGCTTGAAATTCGAATCACCGGGGTCCATGGAAGTCATTTTAGACATCCAGAGGGTGGGGCCGGTCTTACCACCACTCTTAGCCCAGAGGGCACCACTCCTCGGGCATGAAATTCGCATCACCGGGGTCCATGGAAGTCAGTTTAGACCTCCAGAGAGTGGGGCCGGTCTTACCACCACCCTTAAGCCCAGAGGGCGTCACTCCTCGGGCATGGAATTCGCATCAACGGGGTCTACGGATGTCTCGACTTAGGTTTTGAACACATCCAGGGAAGCAGAGCGGACATTCCCATTATTTCAAGCCCATCGGGAAGCCACTCCTTTGGGCATAGCGTTTCGCATCGCTGTTACCCAAACTTACGTCTGATTTAATGCCTCCCTAATATCCCGACGGCACCAGGCTGAGAAACCATATGCCCACAGGATTAGAGGCGTCTGAACCCCTTTCGCATAGCCGACAACGATGAACCTCCCTCGGACTCGCTACGAGGCTTGAGGAGGGTCCTGATTCTCTTAAAATCTCAGGTAAGGGACTTAGAAAATATTCACTTTAAAACCACAGACCTCCAGAGGAGAGACCGGGCTTATCACAACCTTAGCCCAGAAGGCACCACTCTTCGGGCATGTCACTTCGCATCACCGGGGTCCATGGAAGTCTCGACTTAGGTTTTGAACGCATCCAGAGGGTGGGGGCCGGACTTACCACCACCCTTAGCCCAGAGGGCGTCACTCCTCGGGCATAAAATTCGGATAACCGGGGTCCATGGAAGTCAATTTTGACCTCCAGAGAGGGGGGGCCGGGCTTACCACCACCCTAAGCCCAGAGGGCGTCACTCCTCGGGCATGAAATACGCTACACCGGGGTCCATGGAAGTCAGTTTAGACCTCCAGAGAGGGGGGGCCGGGCTTACCACCACCCTTAGCCCAGAGGGCACCACTCCTCGGGCTTGAAATTCGCATCACCGGGGTCCATGGAAGTCTCGACTTAGGTTTTGGAAACCTCCAGAGGGGGGGCTGCACTTACCACCACCCTAAGCCCAGAGGGCGTCACTCCTCGGGCATGAAATACGCTATACCGGGGTCCATGGAAGTCCTTTTAGACCTCCAGAGAGGGGGGGCCGGGCTTACCACCACCCTTAGCCCAGAGGGCACCACTCCTCGGGCTTGAAATTCGCATCACCGGGGTCCATGGAAGTCTCGACTTAGGTTTTGGAAACCTCCAGAGGGGGGGCTGCACTTACCACCACCCTAAGCCCAGAGGGCGTCACTCCTCGGGCATGAAATACGCTATACCGGGGTCCATGGAAGTCCTTTTAGACCTCCAGAGAGGGGGGGCCGGGCTTACCACCACCCTTAGCCCAGAGGGCACCACTCCTCGGGCTTGAAATTCGCATCACCGGGGTCCATGGAAGTCTCGACTTAGGTTTTGGAAACCTCCAGAGGGGGGGCTGCACTTACCACCACCCTTAGCCCAGAGGTTCATCACTCCTCGGGCATGAAATTCGGATAACCGGGGTCCATGGAAGTCAGTTTAGACCTCCAGAGAGTGGGGCCGGGCTTACCACCACCCTAAGCCCAGAGGGCGTCACTCCTCGGGCATGAAATTCGGACAACCGGGGTCCATGGAAGTCAGTTTAGACCTCCAGAGAGTGGGGCCGGGCTTACCACCACCCTAAGCCCAGAGGGCGTCACTCCTCGGGCATAAAATTCGGATAACCGGGGTCCATGGAAGTCAGTTTAGACCTCCAGAGAGTGGGGCCGGGCTTACCACCACCCTAAGCCCAGAGGGCGTCACTCCTCGGGCATGAAATACGCTACACCGGGGTCCATGGAAGTCTCGACTTAGGTTTTGGAGACCTCCAGAGGGGGGGCCGGGCATACCACCACCCTTAGCCCAGAGGGCGTCACTCCTCGGGCATGAAATACGCTTAACCGGGGTCCATGGAAGTCAATCTAGACCTCCAGAGAGGGGGGGCCGGGCTTACCACCACCCTTAGCCCAGAGGGCATCACTCCTCGGGCATGAAATTCGCATCACCGGGGTCCATGGAAGTCAGTTTAGACCTCCAGAGGGGGGGCTGAGCATACCACCACCCTTAGCCCAGAGGTGTGCTCCTCATCGGGCATGAAATACGCTTCACCGGGGTCCATGGAAGTCATTCGAGACCTCCAGAGGGGGGGCCGGGCATACCACCACCCTTAGCCCAGAGGTGAGTCACTCCTCGGGCATCAAATTCGCATCACCGGGGTCCATGGAAGTCAGTTTAGACCTCCAGAGGGGGGGCTGAGCATACCACCACCCTTAGCCCAGAGGTGTGCTCCTCATCGGGCATGAAATACGCTTCACCGGGGTCCATGGAAGTCATTCGAGACCTCCAGAGGGGGGGCCGGGCATACCACCACCCTTAGCCCAGAGGTGAGTCACTCCTCGGGCATCAAATTCGCATCACCGGGGTCCATGGAAGTCAGTTTAGACCTCCAGAGGGGGGGCTGAGCATACCACCACCCTTAGCCCAGAGGTGTGCTCCTCATCGGGCATGAAATACGCTTCACCGGGGTCCATGGAAGTCATTCGAGACCTCCAGAGGGGGGGCTGGGCATACCACCACCCTTAGCCCAGAGGTGAGTCACTCCTCGGGCATCAAATTCGCATCACCGGGGTCCATGGAAGTCATTTAGACCTCCAGAGAGGGGGGCCGAACCTACCAGCAACCTTAGCCCAGAGGGCGTCACTCCTCGGGCTTCAAACTCCCATCATCGGGGTTCCATGGAAGTCTCGACTTAGGTTTTGAACCGTTCCGGGGTCACCTCCAGTGAGATAACGCGGAAATCTCACTATATTCATGCCCACAGGCGAACCAGAGCCTTGGGCTTGTCATAGTTACATACGGTGTACCCAAACTTTCGTCTTTTCTAAAGGAACCCTAATGTCCTGACGGCACCGCACTGGAAACCCCCATGCCCTCTGAATTTTTACCACTCCGAGGTGCTCCGTTTTGGGCTTGCTACCTAGGGCGAAGAGGGTCAGAAATTTTTCTAAGTCCTACTTTAAAACGTCCCACTGGGAGACCACTAGGGTTAGCACTTTGCCAAAAAATCACGGCTGAATGCAATTTTCACGCCTCGCACCCTTTGTTCGTTTAGATTTAACAAAAAAATCAACCGAACCCCCTTTTTAACAACGCTTTGCCGAATTTAGCTCACTTTTCCCGGCCTGGAATATCTCACGCTTGCCCCCCACGGTACTTACCTCCGGGGAAGACACCCCCGTCGCTGCCAACACCCATGCCCGGCCCAGGCTCACCCGACTCGGCCTCGCTAGCTCCATCGCCCGCTCCAAACCTCCGGGGAGAAGACCCCCATCGCCGCCAACGCCCATGCCCGGCCCAGGCTCACCCGACTCGGCCTCGCTAGCTCCATCGCCCGCTCCAAACCTCCGGGGCTGGACCTCCAGGAACCCAGCGCACCTCTCGAACCTATCCGGCCCACACTTAAGCACTCCTCCTCGGACTAAACCATTCAGCCCGCGCCGCTGGAACGAGCGCCCACTGGAAGACCTGAGCCTCAAACCCGCGCGCTTTACGGTTCTCTATCTCCCCGGGCTCGGAGCACTTTTCTCGGCCATGGGACCTCCAGGGGGGGCCCCTCTTAGCTCCGTCATCATTTCTCTAAGTCTCACTCCGCCCACTGGAAGACCTGAGCCCCAAACCCGCGCGCTTTACGGTTCTCTATCTCCCCGGGCTCGGAGCACTTTTCTCGGCCATGGGACCTCCAGGGGGGGCCCCTCTTAGCTCCGTCATCATTTCTCTAAGTCTCACTCCGCCCACTGGAAGACCTGAGCCCCAAACCCGCGCGCTTTACGGTTCTCTATCTCCCCGGGCTCGGAGCACTTTTCTCGGCCATGGGACCTCCAGGGGGGGCCCCTCTTAGCTCCGTCATCATTTCTCTAAGTCTCACTCCGCCCACTGGAAGACCCGAGCCCCAAACCCGCGCGCTTTACGGTTCTCTATCTCCCCGGGCTCGGGGCACTTTTCTCGGCCACGGGACCTCCAGGGGAGGCCCCTCTTGGCTCCGTCAATATTCCTTTAAGTCTCATTCCGCCCACTGGAAGACCCGAGCCCCAAACCCGCGCGCTTTACGGTTCTCTATCACCCCGGGCTCGGAGCACTTTTCTCGGCCATGGGACCTCCAGGGGGGGCCCTTCATGGCTCCGTCAATATTCCTTTAAGTCTCACTCCGCCCACTGGAAGACCCGAGCCCCAAACCCGCGCGCTTTACGGTTCTCTATCTCCCCGGGCTCGGGGCACTTTTCTCGGCCATGGGACCTCCAGGGGGGGCCCTTCATGGCTCCGTCAATATTCCTTTAAGTCTCACTCCGCCCACTGGAAGACCCGAGCCCCAAACCCGCGCGCTTTACGGTTCTCTATCACCCCGGGCTCGGAGCACTTTTCTCGGCCATGGGACCTCCAGGGGGGGCCCTTCATGGCTCCGTCAATATTCCTTTAAGTCTCACTCCGCCCACTGGAAGACCCGAGCCCCAAACCCGCGCGCTTTACGGTTCTCTATCACCCCGGGCTCGGAGCACTTTTCTCGGCCATGGGACCTCCAGGGGGGGCCCTTCATGGCTCCGTCAATATTCCTTTAAGTCTCACTCCGCCCACTGGAAGACCCGAGCCCCAAACCCGCGCGCTTTACGGTTCTCTATCACCCCGGGCTCGGGGCACTTTTCTCGGCCATGGGACCTCCAGGGGAGGCCCCTCTTGGCTCCGTCAATATTCCTTTAAGTCTCATTCCGCCCACTGCCATACCCGAGGTCTTTAACCGCGGCGTTCACGGTTCTCTATCACCCCGGGCTCGGAGCACTTTTCTCGGCCATGGGACCTCCAGGGGGGGCCCCTCATGGCTCCGTCAACATTCCTCTAAGTCTCATTCCGCCCACTGCCATACCCGGGCTCGGAGCATGTACTTCGGCCATGGGACCACAAGAGGGCGCCCTTCTTAAGAAATTGCTGACATCCAGGACCATTCAAGGGAGCGACCTGCCTCCCTATGCCCGCCACCGGCTTCCTCTAACCGGTGTACGGACTCTCGGGGCCCGCGCCCCCAGAGAACCAGAGTTTCAGAAATTGCACTAAGTCCAGACATCCAGGACCATTCAAGGGAGCGACCTGCCTCCCTATGCCCGCCACCGGCTCCCTCTAACCGGTGTACGGACTCTCGGGGCCCGCGCCCCCAGAGAACCAGAGTTTCAGAAATTGCACTAAGTCCAGACATCCAGGACCATTCAAGGGAGCGACCTGCCTCCCTATGCCCGCCACCGGCTCCCTCTAACCGGTGTACGGACTCTCGGGGCCCGCGCCCCCAGAGAACCAGAGTTTCAGAAATTGCACTAAGTCCAGACATCCAGGACCATTCAAGGGAGCGACCTGCCTCCCTATGCCCGCCACCGGCTCCCTCTAACCGGTGTACGGACTCTCGGGGCCCGCGCCCCCAGAGAACCAGAGTTTCGGAAATTGCACTAAGTCCGATTTTCGCCCACTACGAGACCTAAAACCGTCATCCAGGATTTCACAGGGGAGTACCCACCTCCCCTATGCCCGCCACCGGCTCCCTCTAACCGGTGTACGGAGTCTCCGGGGCCCGCGCCCCAGAGAACCAGACCTGGACCGCTCCGGAGGGCCGGGGGTTTGCTTTCGCCTTCCCCCCGACAAATGTTTGAGTGGACGGGATGACTTTCAATGGATCGCGGTATATGCACCCGCTCTGCCACTTACGACACCCGCACTCCGAATCAGGTCGTTTACGAGTCATTTCACACCCGGATCAAGAGACATTTGCTTTGACGAGGGAGGTGGACCGAGGCGTTCATTAGCCCCGGTCCGGTTCCAGTGTCATGCGGCTCTCGTCACCGGCGGTGGGGAGGAAAGCACCTCCCACCCCGGCTATCCAAGACCAAGCTCACCGATGCTGGGCGCGGATGTATCGCTCCTTCTAGGCGGGATTCCGACTTAGAGGCGTTCAGTCGTAAGCCCTCGGATGATAGCCTTGCACCAGTGGCTGCACAGCCAAGCGCGAGTACCATGTATCCGAACCTGCGGTTCCTCTCGTACTGGGCTGGATTACTATCGGAGCAACGGTCAACATCAGTAGGGTAAAGCTAACCTGTCTCACGACGGTCTAAACCCAGCTCACGTTCCCTGTTAGTGGGTGAACAATCCAACGCTTTGCGAATTCTGCTTCGCAATGATAGGAAGAGCCGACATCGAAGAATCAAACGGCGACGTCGCTATGAACGCTTGGCCGCCACAAGCCAGTTATCCCTGTGGTAACTTTTCTGACACCTCCCGCTTAAAACCCAAAAAGCAGACGGAAGGATCGTTAGGCCCCGCTTTCACGGTCCGTATTCATACTGAAAATCAGGATCAAGCCGGCTTTTGCCCTTATGCTCTACGGGAGGTTTCTGTCCTTCCCTGAGCCCGCCTTAGGACACCTGCGTTACGCTTTGACAGGTGTACCGCCCCAGTCAAACTCCCCACCTGTCACTGTCCCCGGAGGGACTCGCCCCGGGCACGGAGGCCCGCAACATGAGTGTAACCGGACTCACTGCCAAGCGACCCACCCAGGGCTTAGCACCTTGGAACAAGGAACCCCCAGCAAGGAAAGGGTTCCCACCGACACCTTCACCGGGTTAGAGAGGTAACGGTAAGAGTAGTGGTATTTCACGGACAGCCCGCCTCGGGTGCTGGCCTTCGGCGGGCTTCCCACTTATTCTACACCTCCTATGCAGCCTCTCAATGACAGACTAGAGTCAAGCTCAACAGGGTCTTCTTTCCCCGCTGATTCTGCCAAGCCCGTTCCCTTGGCTGTGGTTTCGCTAGATAGTAGGTAGGGACAGTGGGAATCTCGTTAATCCATTCATGCAGGTCACTAATTAGATGACGAGGCATTTCGTTACCTTAAGAGGGTCATAGTTACCCCCGCCGTTTACCCGTGCTTGGGTGAATTTCTTCACTTTGACATTCAGAGCACTGGGCAGGAATCACATTGTGTCAAAACCGTCCGAGAGCCTTCACAATGCTGTGTTTTTATTAAACAGTCGGATTCCCCTGGTCCGCAGCAGTTCTAATTCGGCTGTTGGGTGCCGGTCGAGAGAACCACCTCGGAGCTGCCACCCCTCCGAGGCGAGACTCACACCCGATAGATCCACGAGGCCTCGGCTCGTCACGCCCGTCTCCAGTCACACTGCTCCGGTCCGGTCCTCCCAAGCCCCTACGGCCGGCGACGCATCCGCACACAACTCCAGAGTCTTCCCCCCCCCACGTCCGAACGGGAGTACGGAAGGCCGCGCTCGCGAGCGTGGCCGGGACCCGCCGATGGGCCTCGGAGCCCGGCCGACTTCGGGAAGGAAGGGCCGAAGGACGAGACGCACCGGAGGTTCGTCCCCTAAGGACGCACCCCCGCCGGAGTCCCATCCACGACCGCCTCCCCCCGGCACCGACCGAGTCCCCTAAGCACCACCGGGAGGGAACACCGGCTGCCTCGCGCGGCTGCGACCCACGCACTTTAACCGACAGACGCAGGAGTCAACCCGGGCGCCGTGCGCTTTTGCCCCGCATGACCCTCAGGGCAAGGGCGAACCAGAACCAGAACAGCCCTCGGCCTACGCTTCAGCTAAAGGGCCCGACCGAGCCCAGCCATTAGAGCCAATCCTTATCCCGAAGTTACGGATCTATTTTGCCGACTTCCCTTACCTACATTGTTCCAACACGCCAGAGGCTGTTCACCTTGGAGACCTGATGCGGATATGGGTACGGCCTGGGGGGAAATTCACTATACCTCCCCCGGATTTTCAAGGGCCGATGGGGAACGTCCCGGCTGCCTCACGGATGCATGCGGCGCCTTTCAGAGCGTTGAGCCCCTTTCTCGGGACAATCCCATTCCAGGGCGCTCCAGCTCTTTAGCAAGGAGAGTGAATCCTCCCCGGGGTTCCCACCGACGTCTCCGGGTTCGTTTGCGTTACCGCTATGAGAGCGCCTTCTCGGCACTCAATCTCCCCAATCCCAGGTTCGGGGATATTGGCCCGATCCCCTTTCGGTCAGCGGGGGGCAGACGAGACCATCGCCCCAGCGTTTCCGAACGGCGTTCGCCTATCCCTTAGGACCGACTAACCCACGGCCAAGCGCTGTCGGCGTGGAACCCTTCTCCACTTCGGCCTTCAAAGATCCCATCTGAATATTTGCTACTACCACCAAGATCTGCACCCGCGGCGGCTCGACCCAGGCTCACGCCAGAGGCTTCAGCGCCACCGCGGCGGCCCTCCTACTCGTCGCGGCATACGGTCCGTGTTTCAAATCAGGGATTGTGACACCTGCGACGGCCGGGTATGGGCCCGACGCTCCAGCGCCATCCATTTTCAGGGCCAGTTGATTCGGCAGGTGAGTTGTTACACACTCCTTAGCGGATTCCGACTTTCATGGCCACCGCCCCGCTGTCTATATCAACCGACACCTTTCCTGGGGTCTGATGAGCGTCGCGTCGGGCGCCTTAACCCGCGCGTTCGGTTCATCCCGCAGCACCAGTTCTGCTTACCAAAAGTGGCCCACTTGGCACCATCATTCGATGCCCGGCTCCAAGCCTGCGAGCCGGGCCTCTTACCCATTTAAAGTTTGAGGGTAGGACGAGGCCATTTCGGCCCCGCAGCCTATGATCATTGCTTTACCGGATAAAACTGAGTCTGGTGCCAGCTATCCTGAGGGAAACTTCGGAGGGAACCAGCTACTAGATGGTTCGTTAAGTCTTTCGCCCCTATACCCAGGTCGGACGACCGAATTGAACGTCAGGACCGCTACGGGCCTCCACGCAGGGTTTCCCCTGGCTTCGCCCTGCCCAGGCATAGATCACCATCTTTCGGGTACCACCGCGTATGCTCTTGCTCCACTCTCCACTCGGTGGAGAGCAGGCCGGTGGTGCGCTGTCAACCCAAACATTGACGGGGTGCATCAGATCCCACCTCAGCCGACGCGCGCCGGCCTTCACCTTCGTTGCGCCTCCGGGGTTCAAGCCCCTTTGACTCGCATACGCGTTAGACTCCTTGGTCCGTGTTTCAAGACGGGTCGGTCGGGGTCCGAACTTAGCCGCTGACCTTAGGCGTTTTGGCTGTGGGCCTGGATCACCCCCCGTATTGCCGTAGCGGGCCTAGCCCGGGGCTGAGGACAGCCCAACCGGCCCGCTTTCGTCCGAACGATCAGGGGGGGGCCCCATCCCCATCCCGAAGGAGGGGAAAACGCGGAAAGGACATTACTCCGCGGCCCCGGCGTTATCGGCGAAGTCGGAGCGAGGGGCTGTAGCGGAACGCCCGTGTCCGGGGGCCACGTGGGGCTCCCTTCTCCGGACGGACCTACCTTCACCCTCGGGCCCTTCCAAGCCTAACCGGAGCCGGTCGCGACTCACCCACCACGCGGGGGGAAGTACACCTGACGGGCCGAGCCTTCGTACGCCCGAGAGGCCCGAAGTCGAGAGGCGAAGCTCAGGGCCGAGCAGGGAGTGGGGTCGCCCCCACTCTCGCCCGGATGAACTCGCCTCCGAGCCACGGAACCACACGAGCGCGGGCCGTCCGCCCGGCTGAATCCCCCGGGGGGGTCTTCTCGGTCCCCCGACCGTTTACCTCTCAACGGTTTCACGCTCTCTTGAACTCTCTCTTCAAAGTACTGCTTTCAACTTTCCCTCACGGTACTTTGTTCGCTATCGGTCTCGTGCCGGTATTTAGCCTTAGATGGAGTTTACCACCCACTTTGAGCTGCATTCACAAGCAACTCGACTCCGGGAAGCCCGATCTACCCGGCGGGATGCGGGACAATACCGGGCCTTCACCATCTGCGGAAGACACTTCCTTGCAAAACTTGGTCCCGCGTCCGCACCGAGACCAAACGGACTTCCGTACGCTACATTTCCCGGCCCACCCCGGTCAGGGGAAAGTGGGATTCAGCGCTGGGCTCTTCCCTCTTCGCTCGCCGCTACTAGGGGAATCCTTGTTAGTTTCTTTTCCTCCGCTTACTGATATGCTTAAGTTCAGCGGGTTGTCTCGTCTGATCTGAGGTCGCACTACGAGACTGTTTTGCGGGGCGCGGGGGGCGCGAACCCCCCGGCCGCTCGCCGTATTACGGTACCCACTCTCCGACGGCGGCGGAGAGCCCAGCGGGGAGAGACTATGACGGATTGGACCCGGACCTAATGGCTCTCCCTACGTCCGGAGCTCTCGCCACACGTCGGGTTTAAGGCCCGAGTCTGGGTTTAGGGAGACGAAGGGCCGTCCGAGGTGGAGGCCCTGCGAACTCCCAGCCGCGGTCTAGGAAGACCGATCGATGGGTAAACCGACCCTCAGACAGGCGTGGCCGCGGGATGGACCCCCGCGGCCGCCATGTGCGTTCGAAATATCGATGATCTGTGTTCTGCAATTCACATTATTTAACGCAGGTTACCGCGTTCTTCATCGATGCACGAGCCAAGTGATCCACCGCTAAGAGTTGTATGAGGTTTGTGCCCGGCCCGTTACAGGCCGGGCGAAGGAAGCCATTCGAACACGAGACAACGTTTGACAATATTTCAAGCCGGGTGCCTTCCCCCCCGTGGAGGGGGGAAGGTCATTGAACCTGGGCGTCACCACCGGACCGAGGAGTTACGGCCCGGGGGACGATCGCCCGAGTAGGTGCCCGAGACTTACGTGGTTTAGGAGACCGGGTCTAGGCCCCACCGTTCCCGGCGAGGCCCAGGGTTTGGTTCGCTGCGTTACGGGTCCCGGTCTAAGGCATTCAGGCGTGCGCTCAAAGCCAAGCTCTCCACCCCGGAGGGTATGAGCGAGGCCCGGTGGTACGCTCCCAAGTCCCCCGCTTAGGGGAAGGCGCTGGGTAGATCCCACCTAGTCAGGACCGGCGGGCACCGGCCGTCTCCTTCGGGTGTTTAAACGCATCCGGGGTTCGTGAGGCCCCTTCAACTCGCGCACCGGCCTTAGACTATTATACGGTCCGTCTCTGCGAAGCCAACATCGGGGTATTTGCATGCGCTCTTAAGCTCCGCTCCAACCCCGTGAGGGGAAAGAGTTTCGCCCGGCGGTACGCTCCCGTCCACCACCACCCCCTGTGCCGGGGGGATGGGTTCAGGGAGATCCCACCGAGGCCGGCGAGCACCGGCCAACGCCCTGGGGGTGAGTAAGCCCCTTTGACTCGCGCACGCACAATCAAGCCTTCAACGATCAATGGTTGGTTTAACGACCCGGCGGGCGGCTCCGGCGCCACTCTCCCCCCCGCGAACGAGGGGGGCGGACCGGGGTACCTATGCACCTAAGGCGGTCCTCGCATAACCCCGAGTTCCGAAGCCGGCTCGCTACGTCCACCCACCCGGAGGGGGAGAGACTCACGTCGGCCGACGACGAAAGGTACGAGGCTTCTGCGGTCCATACCTTGAAGGTACCCGCCGGGGGAGGTTTGGCCTCTCGAGTCCGACTCGACAACCGGCCGTGGCCAGGTCACCGTTAATGATCCTTCCGCAGGTTCCCCTACGGAAACCTTGTTACGACTTTTACTCCCTCTAGATGCCCAGGTTCGATCGACTTCCCACCTCAACGAGGCAACCCCCCGGTAAAGGGGCACCTCGGAGATGGTCCGAGGACCTCACCAGGCCATCCAATCGGTAGTAGCGACGGGCGGTGTGTACAAAGGGCAGGGACTTAATCGACGCGGGCTGGTGACCCGCGACTACTTGGAATTCCTCGTTCAAGGGGAAAAGTTACAATCCCCTATCCCCAGCGGGGAAGGCGTTCATAGGATTGCCCAGGCCTTTCGGCATAGGATGGATGCACATGCTGAACCAGCCAGTGTAACTCACGTGCGGCCCCGGGCGTCTAAGGGCATCACAGACCTGTTATGGCCCCGAATCTCATACGGCTTTGCCTTGCCCCGGATCGCTCTAAGAAGTTCGGCCACCGACCGACGAACCCCTCGGGCCGCAAGCCCCCACAGGGACCCAAGGGAGGGCCGTGTAACTTTTTAAGGCACAGGGTCTCGTCCGTTATCGGAGTTAACCAGACGAATCGCTCCACGAACTCCCAACGGCCATGCACCACCACCCACAGAATCAAGAAAGAGCCATCAATCTGTCAATCCTTACCGTGTCCGGGCCGGGTGAGATTCCCCGTGTTGAGTCAAATTAAGCCGCAAGCTCCACTCCTGGTGGTGCCCTTCCGTCAATTCCTTTAAGTTTCAGCTTTGCAACCGTACTCCCCCCAGAGCCCAAAGACTCGTGGTTTCCCTCACGCTGCCCGGCGGGTCATGGTCGCTAGCCTCACGCCGCCGGATCGCGGGTCGGCATAGTTTACGGTCGGAACTACGACGGTATCTGATCGTCTTCGCTCCCCCGACTTTCGTTCTTGATTAATGAAAACATTCTTGGCAAATGCTTTCGCTTTCGTTCGTCCCACACCGGTCAACGAATTTCACCTCTATCGGTGTGGTACGGATGCCCCCGGCCGTCCCTCTTAATCATTGCCCTCGGTCCTTAAAACCCACGAAATAGGACCGTGGAAGCCCCGGAGCCCCACTCCGGAACGACCAGCCGTCCCGAAGGAGAGACCCCGAAGCCCCGCGGAAGGGCCCTATTCCATTATTCCTAGCTCAGTCAGACATGGCACGTGTCGGCCTGCTTTGAGCACTCTGCTTTATTCAAAGTAAACGCTCCGGACCCTCCAACCCACCGTGCACCGCAGTGAAGTACCCAGCTAAGGGCTTCTCCGCGGCCGGCGAGCAGAGGACACCGGCGGGTAGGGACCAGGTCCCAACATCCACCCAGAGACAGGGGGTCACCCCCGAAGGAGCTCCCCACGCCATCCCGGACAGTACAGGGGATCCGAGACCTGTCCCCACATCCAACTACGAGCTTTTTAACTGCAGCAACTTTAGCATACGCTATTGGAGCTGGAATTACCGCGGCTGCTGGCACCAGACTTGCCCTCCAATGGGTCATCACTCACGGACATAGATTGAGTTCATTTCGATTACGCTCCACAGGATCATAGGACCCGCATCGATATTTTTCGTCACTACCTCCCCGTGTCGGGAATGGGTAATTTGCGCGCCTGCTGCCTTCCTTGGAAGTGGTAGCCGTTTCTCAGGCTCCCTCTCCGGAATCGAACCCAGATTCCCCGTTACCCGTGGTCACCACGGTAGGCACGTAGCCTACCGTCGAAAGTTGATAGGGCAGACACTCGAATGATACGTCGCCGCCCCGGAGGGCTTAACGATCGGCCAGAGGTTATCTAGAGTCACCAAAGCGACCCGACCGGAGCCGGGAGGGTTTTTCGGTTCTGATAAATGCACGTATCCGGGGGACAGGGGCCGGGAGAGCATTTCACGCCGACCCCCAGAACCCTTCCAACGCTTCGTTTGCATGTATTAGCTCTGGAATTACCACAGTTATACCAAGTAACGTGTGGAGCGATCAAAGGAACCATAACTGATTTAATGAGCCATTCGCAGTTTCACTGTACCAAAACCCGTGTGTACTTAGACTTGCATGGCTTAATCTTTGAGACAAGCATATAATACTGGCAGGATCAACCAGACCGACCCCCCTTGGATCTCAAACCCCGGACGGGGAAAGAGAGGGGGCGCATGGAGCCCGTGAGAGTGATCTCAGGGGACACCAGCGAAGAGGATCGAACGCGACCCCGCTGTGGGGGTCTGCAATCGACTTGGCAACTTGGAAAACGTATGATTCTCGCCCGGACGGTGCAGGCTAGGGGCCGGGTCCTTCCCTCAAACGGATCCCGACCCTAAGGCACCACCGACGCGGACGTTGAACGGACCTACTGTTGGATCGACCGGCCGACTAAGTCCCCCTCGGAACCGTTCTGGACAAGCGGACATGCCTCTTACGGGCATCCACGAGCCATGGAGGCTGGGAGCACAAGGTGGGGAGGATCGCTCTAAGCACTGTATTTAGGCTTAGAAGCCTGCCCCTGGTGCTCCGCGTATACCGAGCTCGAACGGCCGTGAAGGACAGCCGTTAAGGGAAGAGAATGGAAGAGAATCCTGGCCCCCTCAAAGCGCGAGGAAGTCGGCATAGGTTTTTACGGTACGCCACCACCGGAGCCGTCTGATGTTCAGAAGACGAAGGGTTTTGCCCTCAATCTCGTAAGGTCGAGGGCTCACCACCGAACTTCCAGCCGCGGTCCTTGGTAGGACCGATACGCGGACAAGCCGCAAATCCTGGCCCCCTCGCAGTGCGAGGAGGTCGGCAAAGGTTTACGGTTTCGCCCCCCGGAGCCTACGGAAGTCTGCGTTTAAGAAGACGAAGGGTCGGATCCCGTAGGCCGACCCTGCGAACTTCCAGCCGCGGTCTGTGGAAGACCGATCCGTGTCACCTCTAATGCGCTCTTTGCCTCCGGCCGTTTCCAGCCGGGGGCCCGGTGGTGCGCTCCCACGTCCCGCTCAAAGGAGGGGAAAGGTCGGGAGATCCCACGGACCGGCGGATGACCGCCGGCCAACGCCTCGGGGGGTTACGCGGCCCCGTCGACTCGCGCACGGGCAAATTTATGGGTTTAAAAAGGGGGACAATCCTCATACGTTCGACCCCCCGGTGCCCAGGGAAGTTGACCCTCCCCGGGCAGGCATATCGAACGAATCATCGGTCGGAAAACTCTCTCTTTCGGGACGGGGGAAACCCCTCATACGCTCGACCCCCCATGCCCAGGAATGTTTTACCTTCCCAGGCATACATCGAACGAATCATCGGGGTGGACACAACGGGCTTATAACAATCGACGGGGCGGCCCGTTCCACCCGCCCCACAAGTGGGCAGATGGTCGGTGGCCTATAGACCCACAGGCAGTCCCAATACCACCGTGATACGAGATCCGGGGTTGGGACTTGACCTTAAAGGTACCCGGTCGAGGCGGACCGAGTGGAAGCCACTCGGATTTATGACAGTGGTAGGCCCCACGGACCTTGGGGACCACTCCCCATCGCTCTGCCCGGCACCTGGCTCGGAAACCGGGACTAATTTTGGCAGTAATACGCTATCGGTCTTGGTTCTCATTGGTTCATACACCCAAGATGGGCGAACGTCGAACGCGAACGGGAGCGATCAACGCCCATAACCCCTAACCCTAACCCTAACCCTAACCCTCTGGGCTTACACTTAACCCTAACCCTAACCCTCTGGGCTTACACTTAACCCTAACCCTAACCCTCTGGGCTTACACTTAACCCTAACCCTAAGCCCCTGGGCTTACACTTAACCCTAACCCTAAGCCCCTGGGCTTACACTTAACCCTAACCCTAAGCCCCTGGGCTTACACTTAACCCTAACCCTAAGCCCCTGGGCTTACACTTAACCCTAACCCTAAGCCCCTGGGCTTACACTTAACCCTAACCCTAAGCCCCTGGGCTTACACTTAACCCTAACCCTAAGCCCCTGGGCTTACACTTAACCCTAACCCTAAGCCCCTGGGCTTACACTTAACCCTAACCCTAAGCCCCTGGGCTTACACTTAACCCTAACCCTAAGCCCCTGGGCTTACACTTAACCCTAACCCTAAGCCCCTGGGCTTACACTTAACCCTAACCCTAAGCCCCTGGGCTTACACTTAACCCTAACCCTAAGCCCCTGGGCTTACACTTAACCCTAACCCTAAGCCCCTGGGCTTACACTTAACCCTAACCCTAAGCCCCTGGGCTTACACTTAACCCTAACCCTAAGCCCCTGGGCTTACACTTAACCCTAACCCTAAGCCCCTGGGCTTACACTTAACCCTAACCCTAAGCCCCTGGGCTTACACTTAACCCTAACCCTAAGCCCCTGGGCTTACACTTAACCCTAACCCTAAGCCCCTGGGCTTACACTTAACCCTAACCCTAAGCCCCTGGGCTTACACTTAACCCTAACCCTAAGCCCCTGGGCTTACACTTAACCCTAACCCTAAGCCCCTGGGCTTACACTTAACCCTAACCCTAAGCCCCTGGGCTTACACTTAACCCTAACCCTAAGCCCCTGGGCTTACACTTAACCCTAACCCTAAGCCCCTGGGCTTACACTTAACCCTAACCCTAAGCCCCTGGGCTTACACTTAACCCTAACCCTAAGCCCCTGGGCTTACACTTAACCCTAACCCAGTGGGAAGGTGTAGGCCTAAATGGAAGGGTGAAGCACTAGTGACCTGAAGTCCTAAGGGGATTGGTTAGCTAAAGGGAGGGTGTAGGCTGACTAAGCTGAAGGCCTAAGAGGAAGAATTAGCTGAGGGGAGGGTTTAGGCCTAAAGGGAAGGGTTAAGGGCTAGTGACCTGAAGGCCTAAGGGGAATGGTTAGCTGATGGGCGGGTGTAGGCCTAAGGGGAAGGGTGAAGGGTTACTGACCTGAAGGCCTAAGGGGAAAGGTGACACGCTAGTGACCTGATGGCCTAAGGGCAATGGTTAGCTGATGGGAGGGTGTAGGCCTAAGGGGAAGGGTGAAGGGTTACTGACCTGAAGGCCTAAGGGGAAGGGTGACGAGCTAGTGACCTGAAGGCCTAAGGGCAATCGTTAGCCGAAGGGAGGGTGTAGGCCTAAGGGGAAGCATTAGCTGAGAGGAGGGTGTAGGCCTAAGGGGAGGGTGTAGGCTGACTGAGCTGAAGGCCTAAGAGGAAGTATTAGCTAAGGGGAGGGTCTAGGCCTAAAGGGAAGGGTGAAGCGCTAGTGACCTGAAGGCCTAAGGGGAATGGTTAGCTGATGGGAGGGTGTAGGCCTAAGGGGAAGGGTGAAGGGTTACTGACCTGAAGGCCTAAGGGGAAGGGTGACGCGCTAGTGACCTGATGGCCTAAGGGCAATGGTTAGCTGATGGGAGGGTGTAGGCCTAAGGGGAAGGGTGAAGGGTTACTGACCTGAAGGCCTAAGGGCAATGGTTAGCCAAGGGGAGGGTGTAGGCCTAAGGGGAAGCATTAGCTGAGGGGAGGGTGTAGGCCTAAGGGGAAGCATTAGCTGAGAGGAGGGTGTAGGCCTAAGGGGAAGCATTAGCTGAGAGGAGGGTGTAGGCCTAAGGGGAAGCATTAGCTGAGAGGAGGGTGTAGGCCTAAGGGGAAGCATTAGCTGAGAGGAGGGTGTAGGCCTAAGGGGAAGCATTAGCTGAGAGGAGGGTGTAGGCATAAGGGAGATGTGAAGGGTTAGTTACCTGAAGGACTAGTGCACAGACAGCCTGAGGGGAATGGCGTAGGCCCAAGGGAAAGTGGTTTAGCTGTGGGGGGAAGGGCGTAGGCCAGAGGGAATGTGGTTTAGCTGAGGGGAGGGTTTAGGCCCCAGGGAACCTGTTTTAGCTGAGGGGAAGCATGTAGGCCCAAGGAAGGAACGGCTATTGCGCTGAATGCTTAAGGGTTAATGCCTGGTTAGCTGATGGGAGGGTGTAGGCTTAAGGGGAAGGGTGAAGCGCTAGTGACCTGAACGCCTAGGGTTAGCTGATGGCCTAAGAGGAATGGTTAGCTGAGGGGAGGGTGTAGGCCTAAGGGCAAGGGTGAAAGTTTACTGAGCTGAAGGCCTTAGAGGAAAGGTGAAGGGTTAGTGACCTGAAGGTTTAAGGGGAAGCATTAGCTGAGGGGGGGTTATAGGCTTAAGGGAAATGTGAAGGGTTAGTTACCTGAAGGACTAGTGCACAGAAAGCCTGAGGGGAAAAGTGTAGGCCCAAGGGAAAGTGGTTTAGCTGAGGGGAAGGGCATAGGCCCGAGGGAAAGTGGTTTAGCTGAGGGGAGGGTTTAGGCCTAAGGGGAAGGGTTACAGAGCTGAAGGCCTAAGGGGAAGTATTAGCTGAGGGGAGGGTGAAGGGCTAGTGACATGAAGGCCTAAGGGCAATGGTTAGCTGAGGGGAAGGGCGTAGGCCCAAGGGATAGTGGTTTAGCTGAGAGGAAGGTCGTAGGCCCAAGGGAAAGTGCTTTAGCTGAGGGGAAAGGCGTAGGCCCAAGGGAAAGTGCTTTAGCTGAGGGGAAAGGCGTAGGCCCAAGGGAAAGTGCTTTAGCTGAGGGGAAAGGCGTAGGCCCAAGGGAAAGTGCTTTAGCTGAGGGGAAAGGCGTAGGCCCAAGGGATAGTGGTTTAGCTGAGAGGAAGGTCGTAGGCCCAAGGGAAAGTGCTTTAGCTGAGGGGAAGGTAGTAGGCCCAAGGGCTAGTGGCTTAGCTGAGGGCAAGGGCGTAGGCCCAAGGGCTAGTGGTTTAGCTGAGGGCAAGGGCGTAGGCCCAAGGGCTAGTGGTTTAGCTGAGGGCAAGGGCGTAGGCCCAAGGGCAAGTGGTTTAGCTGAGGGCAAGGGCGTAGGCCCAAGGGCAAGTGGTTTAGCTGAGGGCAAGGGCGTAGGCCCAAGGGCAAGTGGTTTAGCTGAGGGCAAGGGCGTAGGCCCAAGGGCAAGTGGTTTAGCTGAGGGCAAGGGCGTAGGCCCAAGGGCAAGTGGTTTAGCTGAGGGCAAGGGCGTAGGCCCAAGGGCAAGTGGTTTAGCTGAGGGCAAGGGCGTAGGCCCAAGGGCAAGTGGTTTAGCTGAGGGCAAGGGCGTAGGCCCAAGGGCAAGTGGTTTAGCTGAGGGCAAGGGCGTAGGCCCAAGGGCAAGTGGTTTAGCTGAGGGCAAGGGCGTAGGCCCAAGGGCAAGTGGTTTAGCTGAGGGCAAGGGCGTAGGCCCAAGGGCTAGTGGTTTAGCTGAGGGCAAGGGCGTAGGCCCAAGGGATATTGGTTCAGCTGAGGGCAAGGGCGTAGGCCCAAGGGATATTGGTTTAGCTGAGGGGAAGGGCGTAGGCCCGAGGGCTAGGGGTTTAGCTGAGGAGAAGGGCGTAGGCCCGAGGGCTAGGGGTTTAGCTGAGGGGAAGGGCGTAGGCCCGAGGGCTAGGGGTTTAGCTGAGGGGAAGGGCGTAGGCCCGAGGGCTAGGGGTTTAGCTGAGGGGAAGGGCGTAGGCCCGAGGGCTAGGGGTTTAGCTGAGGGGAAGGGCGTAGGCCCGAGGGCTAGGGGTTTAGCTGAGGGGAAGGGCGTGGGCCCAAGGGATAGTGGTTTAGCTGAGATGAAAAGCTTAGGCCCAAGGGAAAGTGGTTTAGCTGAGGTGAAGGGCATAGGCCCAAGGGATAGTGGTTTAGCTGATGGGAAGCGTGTAGGCCCAAGGAAGGAACGGCTATTGAGCTGAATGCCTAAGGGTGAAGGGCTAGTAAGCTAGTAAGTGGAAGTTTATAGGCCCAACGGAAAGTGTTTAGCTGAGTAGAGGTTGTAGACCTAGTGAGCTGAAGGCCTAAAGAGAAGTGTGTAGGGCTAGTGAACCAGTTTCTGGTTTTCTTTCTCCTGTCTCTCTCATGCTTTGTGATGTCCTGCTGCTCTCCAGGTGTTGTGCATCTTGGTGCTATTCACCGGTAGAAGACTGGGCACCCATTTAAGGTCTGTTTGCCCCAGACCACCGTCCCTGCGTGCTGTCCTAGTGGACCCAGGGGGGCTGGATACTTACCCCCTGACCAAATGACTCTTTGTTAACACCGCTAGGTTACCCAAGTCATTCAGACAAGGCCTGAGAAATGGTCTCATCTTGGGGCCTATCCAAGTTCTCTAAGATCTCAGGAGTATTTAAAGCATTACTTCCTAGAGCCCAGAAAGAACTGGAAACCCTGCCCCAGCCACCCGTTGCCAGGTGACTGAACCAAAACCTGGGAAGGTAGGTCCCGTGCAATACGTCACCTCCCAAACAGTTTTGGCTGGAGCTCCAATGCAGCGGATAGCTTCCTTACAGATCCCAGGGCATGCACCTTGAAATACTTTCAGGAAGATACCAAGCTTCTACTACATTGGAACTCCAATGAGTTGTGAACTGATGGCGGACAAGAGTTAAACCTCTGAAACCAGCGCATTCAACAGCCTTGTCAAGCTTCTACCATCAGCCCGCCCCCCTCCTGATCCTAGGCACAGCTTGATAGACCTCATCTCTAACTCATAGTAATCACAGTGAGGGTGAATAAAGATGAATATATTAACTTGTGGCCCAATCATATGTGGATATACAAATGACTTCCTAGCATTCCTGCATCTGGGAAATAATTTGCCCCAAAGACAAAAAAAAACAACTTTGAGCAGCTGCAAAGTGTGTCTGGTAGTGCAGTGGTAAAGAACTACTCTTTCACACTAAAGGTTTCTGGTTCAAACCCAGCACAATACATCTTGAGCACACTGAGAAATAGATAGTAGTGAGGACAAAATGTAGATTTTTTTTTTTGTTTATTATCCTTTTCTTCAAAGGAACATCAAAATAATTGTGTGCTAATTTGCAAGCTGTATTGAGGAGAGTTTGGACCAGCAACCTTTGACAGGCCTGATATTTCACTTCATAATAATTACCCTGATGGTGAATACTTTGTTGTGTTGGAGGCCAGATGTGTTTTAATTAATACACGATCCACCAGGTTCCTTGTACTGGTCTGTGGCTTGGGTTGTGGACACAAGTTGAGTTCAAAAGGAACATCAAAAACACAGTGCACTCATGAGCAAGTTGTACTGAGCTGGGTTTGAACCAGCAACCTTTAGTATGATAGAATAATACCTTACCACTGCACTAGCAGCACCACTCTAAAATTGCCCAAAGTTGTATTTTGTATGTGCTGTATGTATGTGTGTGTGTGTGTGTTTCAGATCAGCTGTGGATATGCAAATTATTTCCCAACATCCCTGTGTTTTTGGTAGTACACCATCCACCAGAATCCTTGCACTGGTCTATGGATAGTCTGAATCTTGTTTTCTGTAGGATTGTATGCTTTGTTCCAAAATGAGCATGTTATTATATGATGGTAAAGTGTTGTTGTGGCTCTGAGTGCAGAGCTCCTGTGTTTTATTTTTTTTTTTTGGTTCTTTTCCTCAAAGGAACATCACAATACTAGTGTGCTAATGTGTAAGTTGTATTAAGCAGAGTTAGGACCCGTTTCACTACATAATAATCACCCTGATGGTGAATACTTTGTTGTGTTTGAGGCCAGATATGGATATGCTAATTATTTCCCAGCGTCCCTGTGTTTTTGTTAATACACCATCCACCAGATTCCTTGTATTGATCTTTGGCTTGGGTTGTGGACCCAAGTTTAGAGCTGTTGTTATGTTTATTGTGTAATGTTTTAGTTCTTTTTGTTTAATTTGTTTATTTTATTATTTTTTCAAAAGGAACATCAAAATACCAGTGTACTCATAAGCAAGTTGTACTGAGCTGGATTTGATCCAACAACTTTTAGTATGATGGAGTAGTTTCTTACCACTGCACTACCAGAACTGCTGTGAAACCCCTCAATGTTGTTGTTGTTGTTTTTTTTTGTGTGTGTGTGTGTGTCGGTGTTTGAGGCCAGAAGTGGATATGAAAATTATTTCCCAGCATCCCTGTTTTAGTTCATCCACCATCCACCAGAATCCTTGTACTGGTCTGTGGATGATCTGAGGCTTGTTTTCTGTATGATTGTATGCTCTGTTTTAAATTGAGCAGAGGGGAGCAAACACAGATCCAATGAATTAGGGACAAGTCAATTGATCAGTCAATCATTGTCAGGTTTGAATATAAGAACATAAACTGCACTCATTAAAATGACCTTCCAGTATTGTGCTTCTGATCAGACCTGCTAGATGTTTTGAGCTGGAGCTGCAGTGTAACTAGTGAGAACAAATCAGACATGTTGTTACATGACAGGAAGGGGGTTGTGGCCCTGAGTGCAGACATTTTGTTTTGTTTATTGTGTTGTATCTTTAGTGTTTTGGCGGCACGGTGGCGCAGCAGGTAGTGTTGCAGTCACACAGCTCCAGGGGCCTGGAGGTTGTGAGTTCGATTCCAGCTCTGGGTAACTGTCTGTGAGGAGTTGGTGTGTTCTCCCCGTGTCCGCGTGGGTTTCCTCCGGGTGCTCCGGTTTCCTCCCACAGTCCAAAAACACACGTTGCAGGTGGATTGGCGACTAAAAAGTGTCCGTAAGTGTAAGTGTGAGTGTGTGAGTGAATGTGTGTGTGTCTGTGTTGCCCTGTGAAGGACTGGCGTCCCCACCAGGGTGTATTCCAGCCTTGCGCCTCATGATTCCAGGTAGGCTCTGGACCCCCTGCGACCCTAAATTGGATAAGCGGTTACCGATAATGGATGGATGGATCTTTAGTGTTTTTTTATTTATTTAATTAGTTTGTTTTATTATCCTCTTCTTCAAAGGAACATAATAATACTACTGTGCTTATGTGTAAATTGTATTGATGAGAGTTTGGACCAGAAACCTTTGACAGGCCTCATATTTCACTTCATAATAATTGCACTAAATGTGAATACTTAGTTTTGTTTGAGTCTAGATATGGATATGCTAATTATTTCTCAGCATCCCTGTATTGTAGTTAATACACCACAAACAAGATTCCTTGTACTGATCTGTGGTTGGGTTGTGGACCCAAGCTCAGAGCTGCTGTTATGTTTATTTTGTAATGTTTTAGTTCATTTTATTTCATTACTTTATTTTATTACCCTTTTTCCAAAGGAAAAACACCACTGTGCTCATGAGCAATTTGTATTGAGCTGGGTTTGAACCAGTAACCTTATATATGATGGAACAATTCCTAATAACTGCACTGCCAAGATATTTTGTCCTTGTACTGATTTGTGTTATTTTACTTTGATTGTGTATGATTGTGGGCTCCATTCAAGAAAAGGAGGAGGTGGGAGCAAACCCCTATCAGTTTGGGGCAAGTGGCTAAATGTCAGGTAAGTAAATGAAAACATAAGTTTCACCCAATGAAATGACTCACAGAAATCACATTATTGATCAGCCCTGCCAGGTCATTTAGGCTGGAGCTCCAATCAAGCAGATAGCTTCCTTACCTTACCTATTCCACAGCATCACATTGAAACATTTTTCAGGAATGAACCAGTGGGTTGCAACATTGGAATCCCAAATGGTTGTAAACTGATAGCAGACAAGTGCCATATGTCTAGAATCAGAGAGATCCTGGCTGTTTTGTTTCTGACCTGAACAGAGGACATACAGGCCTGATATCTAACTTCATAATAATCATGTTAATGGTGAATATTCTGTTGTGTTTGAGGCCAGGTGGGGATATGCAAACTATTTCCCAGCATCCCTGTGATTTAGTTCATACTAGAGATTTATTGTACTGACCTGTGGTTTGTTTTCTGTATGATTGTGTGCTCTGTTCAAAACGGAGCAGGTGTGAGCAAAACCAGGCCCTATCAGTCAAGGGAAAGTGGTTCAATGTCAGGTTTTAACTTGAAAATACATTTTGCACTCATTTGCTCACACTACATTGGAATCCCAAATGGTTGCAATCAGATAGCACGTTTCTAGAACCAGAGAGCTTAGCAATGTTTATTAGATGTCTACCTCCAGTCCTCTATGTTCTGTTCTGAACAAGGGCCAAACAGGCCTGATATCTAACTTCCTAATAATCACATGGATGGAGAATGCGCAGTTGTGTTTGAGGCTAGACGTGAATATGCAAATTATTTCCCTGTACATGTTCTAAACATTTCTCACAGACCTAAGGAGTTTGGGACAAGTGGCTCAGTGTCAGGTTTGGATATAAAAACATAAACTACACTCATTAAAATTACCCTCAGGTTTCATACATTATGTCATCTCCCTGTCTTGAATGGAGCTTTGATGCTGTTGATTGCTCCTTAGTCTACTGTTTGTAGTTTTTGAAAATTGTCATTTTCAGTTACACATGTGGCTTCAAATTAGAAAGTTTAGAACTTCTTGAGCAGTGGATAATTTTTTCACATAGTTGTCAAATTTACATTTAATTTATTTAGTCATGTTTTATTTTGGCGGCATGGTGGTGCAGCAGGTAGAGTCACACAGCTCCAGGGACATGGAGGTTGTGGGTTTGATTCCCGCTCTGGGTGACTGTCTGTGAGGAGTTGGTGTGTTCTCCCTGTGTCCATATGGGTTTCCTTTGGGTGCTCTGGTTTCCTCCCACAGTCCAAAAACATACGTTGGTAGGTGGATTGGCAACTCAAAAGTGTCCATAGGTGTGAATATGTGTGTGTCTGTGTTGCCCTGTGAAGGACTGGTGCCCCCTCCAGGGTGTATTCGTGCCTTGTGCCCAATGATTCCAGGAAGGCTCTGGACCCACCGTGACCCTCAACTGGATAAGTGGTTACAGATAATGAATGAATGTTTTATTTTTGAACAGTGCTCTATGTTCCAGACCTCCTAGGGACCAGCTCCCTCCTCTCATAATGCCCCAAACAAAGTTCCAGAGCTCCCAGAACCAACTCTCTCCTCTCACTGCCCTATACACTCTGTTGCATTTTCATGAAATGCCCACCAGGTGGTGGCATAGTTACCGGACATATGAACCTTTTTCCATGTTTAAGCTTCCGTTTGCCTTACCATTTTTAACACAAGGTTGTTCAAGTTTTCAATTCAAGTCCCACTACAGCAAAAAAATTATATTCTTGAATTATTTAACTCATTTTCTGTTATTTATGTTTGTGTTTAAAAGTTGCCAATTCTACATTCATATTCAATGATGGCCTTTTTTAAAATCATTCTCAGATTAAATGCAAGCTCCAAAGTAAAAGAGACCACCTGGTGCTTTGGTGTCAGTTCAGACAAGCTACAGTGAATCAGAAAACTGTAGTGCAGTATTTTTGTTGGAACAACAGGTGGCGTAGTAAAGGTGTGTTAAAGCATAAAACCGTTTTGGCTTCAAATGTGTTGCAGTTTGAAAAGTCTCGTTCAGCCCATCGCTACTTATAATCATCACAATCCACACAAAGTGCACTACCCTGGGCCTAGAATGTAACTGAAAGTATTTTAAACATTCCGGAAGTATTACATAAAAATTAAACACTGCTGATTGGTCCTCTCTGTGCTGTTCACTGGGTTGTGCAGTGCTGCTGATGTTTTCTCTCTGTTATTACTCATACCAGTAATCACACCAATCAGATTATTAATAATAATAATACATTTTATTTGTAATGAACTTTATGTCAGGAATCACGGGGGCGGACTGACGGAGACGGATGAACACACTAAAACACAGGACTTTTATTTAAACAAAAGATATAACAAAGCAAAGACAGGCAACTATGGAAACAACAAGTTATAGGAAATGAAACGAGGAAACGACAGAGACAGACAGACCCGAGTAAGCAACATGACAGTACGATAAAGGAAGCAAAACACTACAATACTAGATGGGGAGAGACAAACAAACCTAGACAGGGAAAGCTAAACAGACAAACCTAGACATAGTAACAATACTAGGACTTGGAATGAGGACATGACAGAGACAGACATACCAGACTAAGGAACAAGACATGGAAACACTGGAAGAGAAACAACAAGACTTGGAGGAAAGAAACGACATGACTTGAAATAGGAAACAAAACGAATGACCGATACAAGGAAATGACACAAGGGAACTTAAATACATGATACAGATGAGACACACCGGAAACAGATAACGAGGAGTACAGACAAGGAGGCTGAACGAAGTCAGGACAAGTGCAGAGCCATGGACAATAACAGACAGAGCCATGTGCTAGGGACTGGAACGGGCTGTTCCAGGAGATGGTATTATGAGCACTGTAGTCAAATTAGACACTGTTTAGCCAATTACTTCCCACAATCCCTGTGCTTTAGATCAACTGGCAGAGGTGTGAGCGAAACCAGAGCCTAGAAGTCAAGACCAAATAGCTAAGTGTCAGATTTGGACTTGAAAACACAAGTTGCACTCATTCAAATAACCCTCACATTTTACATCAGATATTTTGGGCTGGAGCTCCTATGAAGAGGACCGTTTTCATACCTATCCCGAAGCAGCATAATCATGTTGATGATGAGTACTCTGTTGTGTGAAGTCAGACATGGATATGTAAATTAATTCTCAGCCTCCCTGTGTTTTAGTTCAAACACCTTTCACCATATTCTTTGTACTGATCTGTGTTTGATTTTAAAATGCAGCTTGCACTCATTCAAATAATCCTCACATATTAAACCTTTAATCAGCACTTAAATGTAAGTCTCATGCAATATGTTACTTCTCAGATGGCTTGGGCTGAAGATCCAATGCAGTAGATAGATTCGCATGTTGCTTCAAATTGGAAATTGTAAACCACTTTGACTAGTGCATAATTTATTTAATATGGTTAGCATTGTAGAAACATCTTGCAGACGTAGAGGGAAGATAAAAATGTAGGGGCCACAAAGGGGAAGAAATTATTACATATGAGACATAGGGACTTTTTGAGACATGTACAAAGACCTACCAGACATAGTGGAAAGATAGGAGACGTAGAGGGACATTTGAATTCTTTATGAAATGTAGAAAGACCTACCAGACATAGATCCTACAGAGTAGTGTGTACAAAAAGTAGTGAATACAATTCAAACATTTTATTATGGGATAAATTGGTGGGGTAGTGCAGAACCATTGTTTTGCTTTTTGCGCTATCGTTTTTATTTTGCATTGTTATGTTTTTAAGTTATTTTAATAGTTAATTTTATTATCAATTTAATTAAGGGAAAATCAAAATGTGCAAGTTAGATTGAGCTGGGTTTGATCCAACAGCCTTTCGCTTACCACTGCACTAGTGGGGGCTGCTGAAAAAGTGTGGAATTAGAAACCACAAGAAGTGGTGGAAAAAGGCGGGAAAACAAATCAAGGAGGCACTGAAAGCCAGTGTGCTCAAACAAAGGCCCTTGGATAAGAGAAAGAAAACACAAAACTGCCCTTGACATAGATATAGACATTGAGGAAGACCTAGCAGACATGGTGGAAATATTGGAGGTGTAGAGGGATAATAGAAGACACAGAGTCTTTAGTACAATTAGGAAGACATAGGAGACATAGTGGGACGGTAAAGTGTCTCTGATAGGGCAGTGGTAAAGAGCTACTCCATCATACTAAAGGTCACTGGTTCAAACCTAGCACAATACAACTGGCACACTGTTATATATATTTTTTTAGATAGTAGTGAGGAAAAAGCTCAGAGCTGTTGTTATGTTTATTTTGTAATATTTTTAGTTAATTTTATTTAATTAGTTTGTTTTATTGTTCTTTTTCCAAAGGAAAAAGGATTAATAACAGTGTGCTCATGAGCAAGTTGCATTGAGCTGGGTTTGAACCAGCAACCTTTAATACAATGGCATTGTACTTTACCACTGCACTACCAGAAACACTTTAAAACCTCTTAAAGGGAAATTATTTCCCAGCATCCCTGTGTTTTAGTTCATACACCATGGTCTAAACTCTTTGTACTGATGAACACCTTCCTGCATTTGGCCAGTTTCAAGCTGGCTTTAGATGAATATATTATCTTGTGGCCCAATCATATGTGGATATGCAAATGATTTCCCATTATTCCTGCCTTTTACTTCCTACACAATATTCTATATTTTTGTCACTGTTAAACACCTTTCTGCATTTGGCCAGTTCTAAGCTGGTTCTGAGTCAGGTCATCTGTTCCAAACCAAAGGTACAGAAGAATGCCAGACAAATCTGAGATACACCACAAAGTACATTTTTTCATTATTTTTTTATTGGTCTGTGGATTATTTGAGGCATTTTTTTCTGTATGATTGTGTGCTCTGTTCCAAATTGAGCAGCTGGAAGCAAACCCAGACCCAAGGAGTTTGGGACAAGTGGCTCAGTGTCAGGTTTGGATATAAAAACATAAATTACACTCATTAAAATTACCCTCAGGTTCCATACATTATGTCATCTCCCTGTCTTGAATGGAGCTTTGATGCTGTTGATTGCTCCTTAGTCTACTGTTTGTAGTGCTTGAGGTCTGGTGCACTTAGGGAGATTAATATATTAATGTGAGCACTGTGGTCCAACTGGATGTGGATATGCAAATTACTTCTCAGCATCCATGTGTTTTAGTTCTTACACTGTCCTCCGGATTCCTTGTACCATTAATCACCTATCTGTATTTGGGCTCTTTAAAGACAGCTTTGATTTGATCTGTCTGTTCTAAATCAAGGGAACAGTGACAGGGTTGTGTGTAGTGTAGTGTATTAGATTTGAACATTCACATTGGTTAGACTGTATTGAATGTATCTTCTGAGCTCAATTCTAGATACACCCCAAAATATTGTCATTTTCAGTTATACATGTAACATATATGGTTACTTTAACTACCATAATCACAATGTCATATCACAACTGCACTTTAATCACAATCCATAATCATAATGTCATTCCATAACTGCACTTTATGTAAATAGTGATCAAGATGGCGCCGGTGTGTGTGGCTGGCCGTCTGCTGCTCTCACTTTGCCTTGTGTTGTTGGTGTTGCTAAGCTTTGGCACTTCACATGTGAAGTCTCTACTGGTGTATGATCGCCAATTTCTCCTGGATCTTAGATATAATATCTGTGATGTAGGTGTTTTTAATCATAGTGGACAGAACCCTCTGCCCCCGCGTTTATCGGGTATTCCGAATCACCTGCACCGGGCCTTGGCCCAAACAATTCGGTGAAAGCGTCGCCGCCGCGGTAAATGTGGCGGTTGGCTAGTGAAACTAAAGGTCTGCCTCTCACAATCATCATCCAGTTCCCGGCCACGATGTGGATTATCCCCCCAATTCGTTGTGTCCTGGCATTTCCTGGAGCCCATCGGCATCTCCCTGGTACCTGTCATCGGCCTGGATGAGGGATCCCGTCCTCGCCGCCCCTGCTTTTCCTGGCTCCACGAGCGTGGGGTGAATCCCTGCAACCTGAGGACGCCGCTTCGTGCTCCTAATCTGTCTAAAGCACAGGCCTCAGCTCCTGCCAGGATCGGCCTTGTGAATGCCAGATCACTGGCAAATAAAACTTTTATCCTGAGGGACTTCTTCTCTTCCCAAAGCCTGGATTTTCTTTTTGTGACAGAGACTTGGATTGGTGCTGGTGAGTACAGTGCTCTTGTTGAATTTCTGCCGGTTGGCTGTGGTTATTTTAATACCCCGCGGACGTCAGGCCGGGGAGGAGGAACGGCGACTGTTTTTCAAAATAATTTTAAATGTAAACAGCGCGCTGTATCACCCTCATTTTCCAGTTTTGAGGTCACTTTATTTGAGGTGGGCCGCTCTGACCCGGTGCTGTGTGCTGTCATCTATCGACCCACTAAATACAATACTGATTTTTTGGCGGGACATATGCCGAACTATGACTGCATCCTTATCGTCGGGGATTTTAACATTCACGTCTGCTGTCCAGATAAACCGCTGGTGAAGGACTTTGTAAACATCATTGACTCTTTTAATTTAGTGCAGTATGTGTCCGGGCCCACACATGAACATGGACATACCTTAGACTTTGTTCTGTCTTATGGGTTGTCTGTGTTAAATTTAGAGATCCATGAAAGTGGGTTTTCTGATCACATGCCTGTTTTATTTGATGTTGTTTTATCCTGTGCTGCTTTTAAACCTTGCGCTCCTGCTCGGCTTGGTCGGAGTTTTAACTCTTTCACTGCCGCTTTCGACCAGCTTTGTTCTCTTCCTGACTCAGTCTCTGTTAATACGGAGGAGCTCAGCTCCTGGTTTCACTCCTCCTGCCAAATTATACTGGACTCAGTGGCTCCATTAAGAACTAAACAGCCCAAAGTTAAACCTGAGCCCTGGTTCAATGATCACGTGCAGCAAAGCAGAAGTGTCACAGAACTGAACGCCGATGGAAAAAGGTTAAGCTGCAGGTTTCATTTCAAATGTTAAAAGACTGCTGGCGTTCTTACCAGAGCACTATCAAAGAGGTTAAGAGAGAACCCTTGTCAAATATTATTATGGCAAATTGTGATAAGCCACGTGTTTTATTTAAAACCATTGACTCTGTTCTTAAGGCCCCTCAGCCTGTCTGTTTGGAAGCATTTTTATTGATAAGATTGTTACTTTAAAGCCCTCAGGTTCTCCTTGTGATGTTTTGCCTCCTCACTTTCTAAAAGAGATTTTTCATACTATAGGGCAGCAGGTTCTGTCCCTTATTAACAGCAGCATGTCTTCTGGTGTTGTTCCTGTGAGTTTTAAACATGCTGTAGTTCAAACCTTGCTCAAGAAACCTGGCCTCCACCATACTGTATTGGCTATTTATAGGCCCATTTCCAAGCTGCCTTTTATTTCAAAGATCTTGGAGAAAGTTGTTTATGCTCAACTGAAATTATTTTTGGATGAGCATAATATTCTGGAGGTTTTTCAGTCTGGTTTTAAAACCTTGCATAGTACAGAGTCAGCATTGCTCAGGGTTTTCAATGATATTCTCCTGGCCAATGATTCTGGGGACCATGCAATTCTTGTCCTGCTGGATCTAACTGCTGCTTTTGACACAGTGGATCACAACATTTTAGTTTCCCGCTTGCAGCATCTAGTCGGCATTTGTGGTAGTGCTTTGGACTGGTTTAGGTCCTATCTGATGGACAGAACTTTGTGTGTGAGTTTTGCTGGCTCAGAATCCTCCTCAGCTCCCCTATCATATGGAGTTCCACAGGGCTCAATCTTAGGACCCCTCCTTTTCTCACTTTATTTGCTCCCATTGGGCTCTATCTTCAGAAAACATAGCATTGCATTCCACTGTTATGCTGATGACAGCCAGATATATGTCCCTTTAAAGAAGAAAAATGCTTTCTCAATTAAACCACTATTGTTATGTCTCAATGACATTAAAGACTGGATGGCTTTAATTTTTTTACATTTTAACGAAAACAAAACAGAAGTGATGGTGTTTGGTCCCAGTGGGCCCTGTGAAGCCCCTCCAGTTGATTTGAGCCCCTTGACTTTGTATGTGAAGCCAACTATCTTAAATTTGGGTTTTAAGATGGACAGTGATTTTAAATTGGACCGCCAAATAGGCACAGTAGTTAGGTCCAGCTTATTCCACCTGAGGCAGCTGGCAAATGTGAAGTCATTTCTCTCACATGAGCACTTTCAAACAGTAATCCATGCCTTCATCACATCCCGGCTGGATTATTGCAATGCACTGTATTTTGGAGTCAGCCAGTCCTCCCTCAGATGTCTTCAATTAGTTCAAAATGCTGCTGCCCGACTCTTAATGGGATCACATAAGAGGGAGCATATAACTCCCATTCTGGCCTCTCTCCACTGGTTGCCTGTGCATTTAAGAGTACATTTTAAGATTATCTTATTTGTTTTTAAATCTTTAAATGGACTCGCCCCACCTTACCTCACTGAGCTGCTACATCCCCATGTCTCTGCTCGGTGCCTCAGGTCAGCTGATAAGCTGCTCCTGGAGGTGCCGAGGTCAAAATGTAAACTCAGAGGAGATAGAGCCTTTTTAATTGCTGCGCCAAAACTGTGGAATAGCCTGCCATTACAGATTAGGCAGGCTTCTTCACTTTCGATTTTTAAAACCTATCTTAAAACCCACTTTTATTCCTTGGCTTTCAACCCAGCATGAGACGTTTGTTTTGTTTTGTTTTATTATTTTTTTTATTTAAGTTATTTATTTTTCCTTATTGGTTATTTTATTTTATTTTGTTTTATTTTGTTTTATAAACATCTTTTGTACAGCACTTTGTTTTAGCTGTTGGTGTTTTTTAAAGTGCTCTATAAATAAAGTTGAGTTGAGTTGAGTAAATAATCACAACTGCACTTTATGTAAATTATGTAAATAATGTTATATATTGCACTTCTGTTTAGATGCTAACTACATTTCATTGGCCCTGTACTTGTACTCTGCACAATGACAATAAAGTTTAATCTAATCTAATCTAATAACGTGTTTACACCTCCTTGAGCAGTGGAAATTTTTTTCACATAATTTATTTTTCAAATTTACATTTAATATGTTTGGTCATGTTTTATTTTGGTGGTGCAGCAGGTAGTGTCGCAGTCATACAGCTCTAGGGACCTGGAGGTTGTGGGTTTGATTCCCGCTCCAGGTGTTCTCCCCGAGTCTGCTCTGGTTTCCTTTGGGTGCTCTGGTTTCCTCCCACAGTCCAAAAACACACGTTGGTAGGTGGATTGGCGACTCAAAAGTGTCCATAGGTGTGAATGTGTCTGTGTTGCCCTGTAAAGGACTGGTGCCCCCTCCAGGGTGTATTCGTGCCTTGTGCCCAATGATTCCAGGAAGGCTCTGGACCCACCGTGACCCTGAACTGGATAAGCGGTTACAGATAATGAATGAATGTTTTATTTTTGAACAGTGCTCTATGTTCCAGACCTCCTAGGGACCAGCTCCCTCCTCTCATAATGCCCCAAACAAAGTTCCAGAGCTCCCAGAACCAACTCTCTCCTCTCACTGCCCTATGCATTCTGTTGCATTGTCATAAAATGCCCACCAGGTTTCGGCATAGTTACTGGACATATGAACATTTTCCATGTTTAAGCTTCCATTTGCTTTACCATTTTGAACACAAGGACGTTCAAATTTTCAATTCCCACTACAAAGTCCCACTACAGCAAAAAATTATATTCTTGAGATATTTAACTAATTTTCTGTTATTTATGTTTGTGTTTAAAAGTTGTAAATTCTACATTCATATTCAATGATGGCCTTTTTTAAAATTTAACATTCAATATTTTTGAACATTATTTTTATGCAAGTAAAAAAAATATTCTCAGATGAAATGCAAGCTTCCAAGTAAAAGAGACTACCTGGTGCTTTGGTGTCAGTTCAGACAAGCTACAGTGAATCAGGAAACTGTAGTGCAGTATTTTTATTGGAACAACAGGTGTCGTAGTAAAGGTGTGTTAAAGCATAAAAATATTTTGGCTTCAAATGTGTTGCAGTTTGAAAAGTCTCACTCAGCCCATCGCTACTTATAATCATCACAATCCACACAAAGTGCACTACACTGGGCCTAGAATTTAACTGAAAGTATTTTAAACATTTCCGAAGTATTACATAAAAATTAAACACTGCTGATTGGTCCTCTCTGTTCTGTTCACTGGGTTGTGCAGTGCTGCTGATGTTTTCTCTCTGCCATTACTCATACCAGTAATCACACCAATCAGATTATTAATAATAATAATACATTTTATTTGTAATGCACTTTATGTCAGGAATCACATGGGGTGGACTGATGGAGACGGATGCACACACTAAAACACAGTTCCTTTATTAAACAAAATATATAACAAACCAAAACAAGCAACTATGGAAACAACAAGATATAGGAAATGAAACAAGGAAACGACAGAGATAGACAGACTGGACTAAGCAACATGACAGCACAATAAGCTAAACAGACAAACATAAACATGGAGAGCGTAACAATACTAGGGCTTAGAATGAGGAGACGACAAAGAAAGACATACCGGACTAAGGAACAAGACATGGAAACACTGGAAGAGAAACAACAAGACTTGGAGGAAAGAAATGGCATGACTTGAAATAGGAAACAAAATGAATGACCAATACAAGGAAATGACACAAGGGAACTTAAATACGTCATTCAGACGAGACACACCTGAAACAGGTAACGAGGATTATGGACAAGGAGGCGGAACAAAGGTGGGACAAGGGCGGAGACATGGAGAATAACAGACAGAGCCATGTGCTGAGAGAACACATGGCGTGGAAAACAGACATGACAGGATGAGGGTGTGATACTTTACATTTCAAGGAAATCTCAAAGTGCTAAAATTACAGCTTTCCATTCTTTAGGTGGAGAATGTGAGCAGTGTAGGGGAATGTAAACAACCTGTTAAAGCATTCTTAAAAAGTGTTTCATCATTTTAATACAAGACTGATAAAAATCCCTGTGCTGAAAAACAGAGGCCCTCAGGGAAACAGAACAGACAAAACTGCTAGATAGTCCCTGAGGGATATTATAATTCAGATTATAAACCATACTTTGAAGCCAGTTCCCCCAGTGTTCCATCAGCCTTTTGCTGATTTAGTGCAGTGTCCTGTATCCTCAAGAGATTGGGTTCAGCGATCTTGCACAGTCTCAAGCTGTTGTAAAGTTTTTGATGACTCACACCCATAGTCCAGTGTGGTTCCATGTGGAAAGGTATAGCCACATTATCCCATACATAATAATACTCAGACTCAAGTGTTTACACCCACAGTCTGTCAAGCTTCAGCTTATGGTGGTGACAGTCTGAAGGAGCCTGACAGCACCATGACACTTGACCTTGGGAGTAGCCACACAGAGCATCAAGTCTACGGGGCAGACGTGGGTACTGCCCATAGCCTCTAACGTGCAGTGGATGCACCACCACGGAGTATGAAATTTCTTTTTTGTAGAGTCTGGTGTCCAGGACATGGAACACAGGAGCAAACTTCCTACAGAACTTCCTGGCATACCAAAACAGGAGCTCTCTCAGAAGAATGGTGAAGCAAAAGTTGCTATAGCAAGACTTGTTTTGAAATGCCAGAGAAGTAGTGAATTTCTGCAAGAAATGCTGCTCCACATCAGCCAAATCATTTAAAGAACTGGCCGATAGAAAATTATTTTCAGCATCATCAATTTCAATACCTGTCACTGACAGACTCCACCACGGGTAGGTATCAAATCAAATCAAATATATTTATATAGCGCTTTTCACAACTGATGTTGTCACAAAGCGGCTTCACAGAATTCCAGTAAGACAAGATTTGATATGAAATGTAAAAACAAATTGTTAAACCCTCAAGTGAGCAAGCCAGGGGCGACAGTGGCAAGGAAAAACTCCCCCAGCTGAGGAAGAAACCTTGGGAGGAACCAAGGCTCACAAGGGGTGTCCCATTCTCCTCTGGTCAATCTACTGGTGTTGTTTAGTTGTTTATTGTGGGGTCCTCTCTCATCTCTGATAAATTCACATGCTTCTCTTTACATTGTTTAAAGGGACGACCGCTGGAATTCACTTCCTCTGTCCACTCTCTGTAGATGAAGAAGACAGGGCTTTAACTTAATCATTCATTAATTACCTTTAATTAACTATTCATATGAATAATGTATGTGAACATTTTATCTTATAAAGGTTTGATAACAATAAGGGGATGATGTAATAAATCATACATTTAGATTTAATTGCTTTGCTAGAGCGGCACGGTGGCGCAGCAGGCAGTGTCGCAGTCACACAGCTCCAGGGACCTGGAGGTTGTGGGTTCGATTCCCACTCTGGGTGACTGTCTGTGAGGAGTTGGTGTGTTCTCCCTGTGGCTGCATGGGTTTTCTCTCACAGTCCAAAAACACATGTTGATAGGTGGATTGGCGACTCAAAAATGTCTGTAGGTGTGAGAGAATGTGTGTCTGTGTTGCCCTGTGAAGGACTGATGCCCCCTCCAGGGTGTATTCCTGCCTTGTGCCCAATGATTCAAAGCAGTCTCTGGACCTACTGTGACCCTGAATTGGATAAGCAGTTACAGATAATGAATGCTTTGCTAGAAATTCTGTATTATATTAAGATATGGGTTTTTTATTTTTTACATAAAAAAAAAATATTGGAAATATTTAACAAATATATCATTCCAAACTAAATGCAGCTGAGTCATAATTTTAAACCCTGACTTAGTTCAAATCTATATTAAATCATGTTGTTGTTTTTTTGTTGGTAAAACCAACATTCTTTTAATAACGTGATGTTATTTCATTCATTTTATTAAGCCTTACATTTATACTTCTATTTCCTTTATGAAACACTTGTCCCAGTTTTGAATCTGAAAATTAAATGCCTAAAATATTATTTATATAAACTGGCAAAAAAATGTAGAGCAGACTGAGACTCTGAAAACACTGTTGATCTAAACTAAAAAAGTCTGTTAAAATCAGAAAATTAATCGAGAGATTTGTCCTAAATATGTAGAATGTAGATTTGGCAGGAAAATACTCACAAATTAACTGTGAATGCTAGCTATGAGGCATTAGCCTGTTGGATACATTTTGGATACATTGGAAGACTGGATGTACTCTGCTTACCCCTCACACATGTTAGTTTCCATTAAAAAAGCTGGCTGTAACAAGTCTGTGAAAGTGCCTCACAAAGACTGAGCTGGACTGTCCCATGGTGCCGCTAACTGCACGAAAAGGAAGAGTGAGAGGGAGCACTGCTCTAGACTCTATCTTTCTCTGGGTGTGGACTTCACTGTTTTCTTATGGACGACAGTTACGTACATACAGAGTTACACATACACAAATGTGAAATTCACTTAGCCTTACATTATCCATAAGTACAAGCTTAACCCTGACACTGTTCTCAGGTACAGGCTTCATCAGGTTATGGGGATTCCTCCTCTTTGTGGGGAACACACATTCGTCCCAAGAGAAAGAGAAATCCCCTTGACCTAAGGTATTTATGTAATACACACACACACACACACACACACACAAACACACACACACACACACACACACACACACACAGCCTCTTGCTGTTTTTGAGGGTATTTCCGCTGATGGTGATTTTACTGAAGAGCTTCCGCGAGTTCTGAAGTAATAACCTCAAAAGTTTATTACTTTGTCAAAAAGCCACAAATCTCTGGCAATATGAAACACAACTCCGAGAACCATGTTCTCTCTCCTCAAACCTGATTCCTTTCACTAAAACACTACACATAGGTGTTATATGCTTATATCTTACAGAGCATCAAATACACACTGATATGATAAATTCAAAACACTCCGATCAAATGTGTATTTGGATGCTTTTGAATTCATGTTATATATTCAAATTCATATGAGGGTGTGGAAAATCAATGTTTTTTTTTTTCATTTTGGTGAAGTGTAAGTTTTCTGTCCCAAAACAGAATTTACAATCCTACATGTAAACTGTATGCAACACACATGACCCATTTTACATAATAGGTATCAAACATTGAGAAATACTACAAGGAAAAAAAAGGGCAGATACAAAAACAGAAATATATTTATTGTAAAAGGCATGAATTAAATTACTCCACACCCTGCCTCTTTTATGCCCTTACAAAAGATCAGGTGCAACATGAGTGAGACTTATTAGGAATCAGGAAGTAGAATTTTGAAGGATCGTGTTTCCAGGTGACCAAAGTTTCCTAAATGATGCAGTGTATGTTTAGACATCTGTAAAACTGTAATTTAGTATGATATTTCAGTGGATAAAAAAGCCATTGTTGTTGATACATGAACTTCAAGTTTTCAGAACTATGTGCACATTTCCTGTGTATGCAATGGAGAAAAACTTTCTTTTCTATTTAGGAAAAATCAAACAAAGTCATTGAATGGGTCGAGAACATAGTCAGTCTTGTTGTACATCAGTTATGAGGACTAACTTAACTGGGATTTTCTCTCAATAGGTTTATTGGTGATGAATATATTGGAATTAAATTAATGAACTTGTTATATGTCCAATAAAGCAAAATACAGATGCAATGTACGATATATTGGACTGACTATGCTTTCTGATTGCACCCTTTTACTCATGTGTTTACCTATCCATCCATCCATTATCTGTAACCGCTTATCCAATTTAGGGTCGCGGGGGATCCAGAGCCTACCTGGAATCATCGGGCGGAAGGCGGGAATACACCCTGGAGGGGATGCCAGTCCTTCACAGGGCAACACAGAAACACACATATTCACACCTACGGACACTTTCAAGTCGCCAATCCACCTGCAACGTGTGTTTTTGGACTGTGGGAGGAAACCGGAGCACCCGGAGGAAACCCACGCAGACACGGGGAGAACACTGTGTTTACCTAGCTTCACTGAAAGTAGGAATCCCATCATGAAATTTACAGTTATACATTTTATGCAGAACAACATGTCCCTATATCTCAGCTTTGGGATGTGGTAGAGCAACAATTAAAACACCACTCTCTTCGTCAGGACCTCCCTGACACACGGTGTGGGTTTGAAGAACATCTGAGGAGGTCACATATTTCACCCAAAAAAAACACTAAGGGTACCCTTTGTGTTTTTATAGACTAAATTTTTGACCGTCTCAGATTTCTTCCAAACTCACGATGTTGATTGAGCAGGTCATGACTTACACAGGGGTGTGATTAATTCCAGCCTATCTCATCCAAAAGCTGAGATCCGAGGACTGACGTAACTTGGATTTTCTCTCAATAGGTTTATTGGTGTTGAATATATTGGAATTAAATTTATGAGCTTGTTATACGTCCAATAAAGCAAAATACAGATACAACGTAGGATATATTGGACTGACTAGGCTTTTCTGATCACACCTTTCTATTCATGTGTTTACCTCGCTTCACTGGAAAAAGGAATCCCATCATGAAATTTACAGTTATACATTTTATGCAGCACAACATGTCCCTATATCTCAGCTTTGGGATGTGGTAGAGCAATAATTACCGCACCACTCTCTTTGTCAGGACCTCCCTGAAACAGGGTGTGAGTTTGAAGAAGATCTGAGGAGGTCAAATTTTTCACTCCTTTGTGTTTTTTTAGACTAAACTTTTGACCGTCTCAGATTTCTTTCAAACTCACGATGTTGATTAAGCAGGTCCTGACTTACACAGGGGTGTGATTATTTTCAGTCTATCTCATCCAAAACCTGAGATATAAGGACTTACGTAACTGGGATTTTTTCTCAATAGGTTTTTTGGTGTTGAATATATTGGAATTAAATTTTTGAACTTGTTATACGTCCAATAAGGCAAAATACAGATGCAGTGTAGGATATATTGGACTGACTAGGATTTTCTGATCGCACCCTTCTACTCATGGGTTTACCTAGCTTCACTGGAAGTAGGAATCCCATCATGAAATTTACAGTTATACATTTTATGCAGCAAAACATGTTCCTATATCTCAGCTTTGGGATGTGGTAGGGCAAAAACTACCACACCACTCTCTTCGTCAGAAACTCGCTGGTACACGGTGTGGGTTTGAAGCAGATCTGAGGAGGTCACTTTTTTCACCCAAAAAAACACTAAGCGATACCCCTTTGTGTTTTTTTAGACTAAATTTTTGACCGTCTCAGATTTCTTCCAAACTCATGATGTTGATTAAGCAGGTCCTGACTTACACAGAGGTGTGATTATTTTCAGTCTATCTCATCCCAAAGCTGAGATATGAGGACTTACATAACTGGGATTTTCTCTCAATAGGTTTATTGGTGTTAAATATATTGGAATTAAATGTATGAACTCGTTATACGTCCAATAAAGCAAAATAAAGATGCAGTGTAGAGTATATTGGACTGACTAGGCTTTTCTTATCTCACCCTTCTACTCATAGGTTTACCTAGCTTCACTGGAAGTAGGAATCCAATCATGAAATTTACAGTTATACATTTTATGCAGCACAACATGTCCCTACATCTCAGCTTTGGGATGTGGTAGGGCAAAAATTACCACACCACTCTCTTCGTCAGGACCTCGCTGATACACGGTGTGGGTTTGAAGAAGATCTGAGGAGGTCACTAATTTCACCCAAAAAAACACACACTAAGGGGTACCCCTTTGTGTTTTTTTTAGACTAAACTGTTGACCGTCTCAGATTTCTTTCAAACTCACGATGTTGATTAAGCAGATCCTGACTAAAACAGGTGTGTGATTATTTTCAGCCTATCTCATCCCAAAGCTGAGATATGAGGACTAATGTAACTGGGATTTTCTCTCAATAGGTTTATTGGTGTTGAATATATTGGAATTAAATGTATGAACTTGTTATACGTCCAATAAAGCAAAATACAGATGCAGTGTAGGATATATTGGACTGACTAGGATTTTCTGATCGCACCCTTCTACTCATGGGTTTACCTAGCTTCACTGGAAGTAGGAATCCCATCATGAAATTTACAGTTATACATTTTATGCAGCAAAACATGTCCCTATATCTCAGCTTTGGGATGTGGTAGGGCAAAAATTACCACACCACTCTCTTCGTCAGGACCTCGCTGATACACGGTGTGGGTTTGAAGCACATCTGAGGAGGTCACTTTTTTCACCCAAAAAAACACTAAGCGGTACCCCTTTGTGTTTTTTTAGACTAAATTGTTGATCGTCTCAGATTTCTTCCAAACTCACGATGTTGATTAAGCAGGTCCTGGCTTACACAGAGGTGTGATTTTTTTCAGTCTATCTCATCCCAAAGCTGAGATATGAGGACTTACGTAACTGGGATTTTCTCTCAATAGGTTTATTGGTGTTGAATATATTGGAATTAAATGTATGAACTTGTTATACGTCCAATAAAGCAAAATAAAGATGCAGTGTAGAGTATATTGGACTGACTAGGCTTTTCTTATCTCACCCTTCTACTCATGGGTTTACCTAGCTTCACTGGAAGTAGGAATCCCATCATGAAATTTACAGTTATACATTTTATGCAGCGCAACATGTTCCTATGTCTCAGCTTTGGGATGTGGTAGGGCAAAAATTACCACACCACTCTCTTCGTCAGGACCTCGCTGATACACGGTGTGGGTTTGAAGAAGATCTGAGGAGGTCACTTATTTCACCCAAAAAAAACACACTAAGGGGTACCCCTTTGTGTTTTTTTAGACTAAACTGTTGACCGTCTCAGATTTCTTTCAAACTCACGATGTTGATTAAGCAGATCCAGACTAACACAGGTGTGTGATTATTTTCAGCCTATCTCATCCCAAAGCTGAGATATGAGGACTAATGTAACTGGGATTTTCTCTCAATAGGTTTATTGGTGTTGAATATATTGGAATTAAATGTATGAACTTGTTATACGTCCAATAAAGCAAAATACAGATGCAGTGTAGGATATATTGGACTGACTAGGATTTTCTAATCTCACCCTTCTACTCATGGGTTTACCTAGCTTCACTGGAAGTAGGAATCCCATCATGAAATTTACAGTTATACATTTTATGCAGCACAACATGTTCCTATGTCTCAGCTTTGGGATGTGGAAGGGCAAAAATTACCACACCACTCTCTTCGTCAGGACCTCGCTGATACACGGTGTGGGTTTGAAGAAGATCTGAGGAGGTCACTTATTTCACCCAAAAAAAACACACTAAGGGGTACCCCTTTGTGTTTTTTTAGACTAAACTGTTGACCGTCTCAGATTTCTTTCAAACTCACGATGTTGATTAAGCAGATCCTGACTAACACAGGTGTCTGATTATTTTCAGCCTATCTCATCCCAAAGCTGAGATATGAGGACTAATGTAACTGGGATTTTCTCTCAATAGGTTTATTGGTGTTGAATATATTGGAATTAAATGTATGAACTTGTTATACGTCCAATAAAGCAAAATACAGATGCAGTGTAGGATATATTGGACTGACTAGGATTTTCTGATCGCACCCTTCTACTCATGGGTTTACCTAGCTTCACTGGAAGTAGGATTCCCATCATGAAATTTACAGTTATACATTTTATGCAGCAAAACATGTCCCTATATCTCAGCTTTGGGATGTGGTAGGGCAAAAATTACCACACCACTCTCTTTGTCAGGACCTCGCTGATACACGGTGTGGGTTTGAAGCAGATCTGAGGAGGTCACTTTTTTCACCCAAAAAAACACTAAGCGGTACCCCTTTGTGTTTTTTTAGACTAAATTTTTGACCGTCTCAGATTTCTTCCAAACTCACGATGTTGATTAAGCAGGTCCTGACTTACACAGAGGTGTGATTATTTTCAGTCTATCTCATCCCAAAGCTGAGATATGAGGACTTACGTAACTGGGATTTTCTCTCAATAGGTTTATTGGTGTTGAATATATTGGAATTAAATTTATGAGCTTGTTATACCTCCAATAAAGCAAAGTACAGATGCAATGTAGGATATATTGGACTGACTAGGCTTTTCTGATCACACCCTTCTACTCTCGTGTTTACCTAGCTTCACTGGAAGTAGGAATCCCATCATGAAATTTACAGTTATACATTTTATGCAGCACAACATGTCCCTATATCTCAGCTTTGGGATGTGGTAGGGCAATAATTACCAAAACACTGTCTTCGTAAGATCCTCCCTGACACACGGTGTTGGTTTGAAGAAGATATGAGGAGGTCACATATTTCACCCAAAAAAACACTAAGGGGTACCCCTTTGTGTTTTTTTAGACTAAACTGTTGATCGTCTCAGATTTCTTTCAAACTCACGATGTTGATTAAGCAGGTCCTGTCTTACACAGGGGTGTGATTATTTTCAGTATATCTCATCCCAAAGCTGAGATATGAGGACTTACGTAACTGGGATTTTCTCTCAATAGGTTTATTGGTGTTGAATATATTGGAATTAAATGAATGAACTTGTTATACGTCCAATAAAGCAAAATACAGATGCAATGTAGGATATATTGGACTGACTAGGCTTTTCTGATCGCACCCTTCTACTCATGTATTTACCTAGCTTCACTGGAAGTAGGAATCCCATCATGAAATTTACAGTTATACATTTTATGCAGTACAACATGTCCCTATATCTCAGCTTTGGAATGTGGTAGGGCAATAATTACCAAAACACTGTCTTCGTAAGATCCTCCCTGACACATGGTTTCAGTTTGAAGCAGATCTGAGGAGGTCACATATGTCACCCAAAAAAAACACTAAGGGGTACCCCTTTGTGTTTTTTTTAGACTAAATTTTTGACCGTCTCAAATTTCTTCCAAACTAATAATGTTGATTAAGCAGGTCCTGACTTACACAAAGGTGTGATTATTTTCAGCTTATCTCACCCCAAAGCTGAGATATGAGGACTAACATTACTGGGATTTTTGCTCAATAGGTATATTGGTGTTGAACATATTGGAATTAAATTTATGAGCTTGTTATACGTCCAATAAAGCAAAATACAGATACAATGTAGGATATATTGGACTGACTAGGCTTTTCTGATTGCACCCTTCTACTCATGTGTTTACCTAGCTTCACTGGAAGTAGGAATCTCATCATGAAATTTACAGTTATACATTTTATGCAGCACAACATGTCCCTATATCTCAGCTTTGGGATGTGGTAGGGCAACAATTACCACACCACTGTCTTCGTCAGGACCTCCCTGACACACAGTGTGGGTTTGAAGAAGATATGAGGAGGTCACATATTTTACCCAAAAAAACACTAAGGGGTAACCCATTGTGTATTTTTAGACTAAATTTTTGACCATCTCAGATTTCTTCCAAACTCACGATGTTGATTAACCAGGTCCTGACTTACACAAAGGTGTGATTATTTTCAGCTTATCTCATCTCAAAGCTGAGATATGAGGACTAACGTAACTGGGATTTTCGCTCAATAGGTTTATTGGTGTTGAATATATTGGAATTAAAAATATGAGCTTGTTATACGTCCAATAAAGCAAAATACAGATGCAGTGTAGGATATATTGGACTGACTAGGCTTTTCTTATCGCACCCTTCTACTCATGTGTTTACCTAGCTTCACTGGAAGTAGGAATCCCATCATGAAATTTACAGTTATACATTTTATGCAGCACAACATGTCCCTATATCTCAGCTTTGGGATGTGGTAGGGCAATAATTACCAAAACACTGTCTTCGTAAGATCCTCCCTGACACATGGTTTGAGTTTGAAGCAGATCTGAGGAGGTCACATATATCACCCAAAAAAAACACTAAGGGGTACCCCTTTGTGTTTTTTTAGACAAAATTTTTGACCATCTCAGATTTCTTCCAAACTCATGATGTTGATTAAGCAGGTCCTGACTTACACAAAGGTGTGATTATTTTCAGCTTATCTCACCCCAAAGCTGAGATATGAGGACTAACATAACTGGGATTTTCGCTCAATAGGTTTATTGGTGTTGAACATATTGGAATTAAATTTATGAGCTTGTTATACGTCCAATAAAGCAAAATACAGATACAATGTAGGATATATTGGACTGACTAGGCTTTTCTGATTGCACCCTTCTACTCATGTGTTTACCTAGCTTCACTGGAAGTAGGAATCCCATCATGAAATTTACAGTTATACATTTTATGCAGCGCAAAATGTCCCTATATCTCAGCTTTGGGATGGGGTAGGGCAAAAATTACCACACCACTGTCTTTGTCAGGACCTCCCTGACACACGGTGTGGGTTTGAAGAAGATATGAGGAGGTCACATATTTCACCCAAAAAAACACTAAGGGGTACCCCTTTGTGTTTTTTTAGACTAAATTTTTGACAGTCTCAGATTTCTTCCAAACTCACGATGTTGATTGTGCAGGTCCTGACTTACACAGGGGCGTGATAATTTTCAGCCTATCTCATCCCAAAGCTGAGATATGAGGACTAACGTATCTAGGATTTTCGCTCAATAGGTTTATTGGTGTTGAATATATTGGAATTAAATTTATGTGCTTGTTATACATCCAATAAAGCAAAGTACAGATGCAATGTAGGATATATTGGACTGACTAGGCTTTTCTGATCACACCCTTCTACTCTCGTGTTTACCTAGCTTCACTGGAAGTAGGAATCCCATCATGAAATTTACAGTTATACATTTTATGCAGCACAACATGTCCCTATATCTCAGCTTTGGGATGTGGTAGGGCAATAAATACCAAAACACTGTCTTCGTAAGATCCTCCCTGACACATGGTTTGAGTTTGAAGCAGATCTGAGGAGGTCACATATGTCACCCAAAAAAAACACTAAGGGGTACCCCTTTGTGTTTTTTTAGACTAAATTTTTGACCGTCTCAGATTTCTTCCAAACTCATGATGTTGATTAAGCAGGTCCTGACTTACACAAAGGTGTGATTATTTTCAGCTTATCTCACCCCAAAGCTGAGATATGAGGACTAACATAACTGGGATTTTCGCTCAATAGGTTTATTGGTGTTGAACATATTGGAATTAAATTTATGAGCTTGTTATACGTCCAATAAAGCAAAATACAGATACAATGTAGGATATATTGGACTGACTAGGATTTTCTGATTGCACCCTTCTACTCTCGTGTTTACCTAGCTTCACTGGAAGGAGGAATCCCATCATGAAATTTACAGTTATACATTTTATGCAGCACAACATGTCCCTATATCTCAGCTTTGGGATGTGGTAGGGCAATAATTACCAAAACACTGTCTTCGTAAGATCCTCCCTGACACATGGTGTGGGTTTGAAGAAGATATGAGGAGGTCACATATTTCACCCAAAAAAACACTAAGGGGTACCCCTTTGTGTTTTTTTAGACTAAACTGTTGACCGTCTCAGATTTCTTTCAAACTCACGATGTTGATTAAGCAGGTCCTGACTTACACAGGGGTGTGATTATTTTCAGTATATCTCATCCCAAAGCTGAGATATGAGGACTTACGTAACTGGGATTTTCTCTCAATAGGTTTATTGGTGTTGAATATATTGGAATTAAATGAATGAACTTGTTATACGTCCAATAAAGCAAAATACAGATGCAGTGTAGGATATATTGGACTGACTAGGATTTTCTGATCGCACCCTTCTACTCATGGGTTTACCTAGCTTCACTGGAAGTAGGAATCCCATCATGAAATTTACAGTTATACATTTTATGCAGCACAACATGTCCCTATATCTCAGCTTTGGGATGTGGTAGGGCAACAATTACCACACCACTGTCCTCGTCAGGACCTCCCTGACACACGGTGTGGGTTTGAAGAAGATATGAGGAGGTCACTTTTTTCACCCAAAAAAACACTAAGCGGTACCCCTTTGTGTTTTTTTAGACTAAATTGTTGACCGTCTCAGATTTCTTCCAAACTCACGATGTTGATTAAGCAGGTCCTGGCTTACACAGAGGTGTGATTTTTTTCAGTCTATCTCATCCCAAAGCTGAGATATGAGGACTTACGTAACTGGGATTTTCTCTCAATAGGTTTATTGGTGTTGAATATATTGGAATTAAATGTATGAACTTGTTATACGTCCAATAAAGCAAAATAAAGATGCAGTGTAGAGTATATTGGACTGACTAGGCTTTTCTTATCTCACCCTTCTACTCATGGGTTTACCTAGCTTCACTGGAAGTAGGAATCCCATCATGAAATTTACAGTTATACATTTTATGCAGCGCAACATGTTCCTATGTCTCAGCTTTGGGATGTGGTAGGGCAAAAATTACCACACCACTCTCTTCGTCAGGACCTCGCTGATACACGGTGTGGGTTTGAAGAAGATCTGAGGAGGTCACTTATTTCACCCAAAAAAAACACACTAAGGGGTACCCCTTTGTGTTTTTTTAGACTAAACTGTTGACCGTCTCAGATTTCTTTCAAACTCACGATGTTGATTAAGCAGATCCAGACTAACACAGGTGTGTGATTATTTTCAGCCTATCTCATCCCAAAGCTGAGATATGAGGACTAATGTAACTGGGATTTTCTCTCAATAGGTTTATTGGTGTTGAATATATTGGAATTAAATGTATGAACTTGTTTTACGTCCAATAAAGCAAAATAAAGATGCAGTGTAGAGTATATTGGACTGACTAGGCTTTTCTTATCTCACCCTTCTACTCATGGGTTTACCTAGCTTCACTGGAAGTAGGAATCCCATCATGAAATTTACAGTTATACATTTTATGCAGCAAAACATGTCCATATATCTCAGCTTTGGGATGTGGTAGGGCAAAAATTACCACACCACTCTCTTCGTCAGGACCTCGCTGATACACGGTGTGGGTTTGAAGCAGATCTGAGGAGGTCACTTTTTTCACCCAAAAAAACACTAAGCGGTACCCCTTTGTGTTTTTTTAGACTAAATTTTTGACCGTCTCAGATTTCTTCCAAACTCACGATGTTGATTAAGCAGGTCCTGACTTACACAGAGGTGTGATTATTTTCAGTCTATCTCATCCCAAAGCTGAGATATGAGGACTTACATAACTGGGATTTTCTCTCAATAGGTTTATTGGTGTTGAATATATTGGAATTAAATGTATGAACTCGTTATACATCCAATAAAGCAAAATAAAGATGCAGTGTAGAGTATATTGGACTGACTAGGCTTTTCTTATCTCACCCTTCTACTCATGGGTTTACCTAGCTTCACTGGAAGTAGGAATCCCATCATGAAATTTACAGTTATACATTTTATGCAGCGCAACATGTCCCTATATCTCAGCTTTGGTATGTGGTAGGGCAAAAATTACCACACCACTCTCTACGTCAGGACCTCCCTGACAAATGGTGTGAGTTTGAAGCAGATCTGAGGAGGTCACTTTTTTCACCCCAAAAAAAACACTAAGGGGTACCCCTTTGTGTTTTTTTAGACTAAACTGTTGACCGTCTCAGTTTTCTTTCAAACTCACGATGTTGATTAAGCAGGTCCTGACTTACACAAAGATGTGATTATTTTCAGCCTATCTCAACCCAAAGCTGAGATATGATGATTAATGTAACTGGGATTTTCTCTCAATAGGTTTATTGGTGTTGAATATATTGGAATTAAATTTATGAGCTTGTTATACCTCCAATAAAGCAAAGTACAGATGCAATGTAGGATATATTGGACTGACTAGGCTTTTCTGATCACACCCTTCTACTCTCGTGTTTACCTAGCTTCACTGGAAGTAGGAATCCCATCATGAAATTTACAGTTATACATTTTATGCAGCACAACATGTCCCTATATCTCAGCTTTGGGATGTGGTAGGGCAATAATTACCAAAACACTGTCTTCGTAAGATCCTCCCTGACACACGGTGTTGGTTTGAAGAAGATATGAGGAGGTCACATATTTCACCCAAAAAAACACTAAGGGGTACCCCTTTGTGTTTTTTTAGACTAAACTGTTGACCGTCTCAGATTTCTTTCAAACTCACGATGTTGATTAAGCAGGTCTTGTCTTACACAGGGGTGTGATTATTTTCAGTATATCTCATCCCAAAGCTGAGATATGAGGACTTACGTAACTGGGATTTTCTCTCAATAGGTTTATTGGTGTTGAATATATTGGAATTAAATGAATGAACTTGTTATACGTCCAATAAAGCAAAATACAGATGCAATGTAGGATATATTGGACTGACTAGGCTTTTCTGATCGCACCCTTCTACTCATGTATTTACCTAGCTTCACTGGAAGTAGGAATCCCATCATGAAATTTACAGTTATACATTTTATGCAGCACAACATGTCCCTATATCTCAGCTTTGGGATGTGGTAGGGCAACAATTACCACACCACTGTCTTCGTCAGGCCCTCACTGACACACGGTGTGGGTTTGAAGAAGATATGAGGAGGTCACATATTTCACCCAAAAAAACACTAAGGGGTACCCCTTTGTGTTTTTTTAGACTAAATTTTTGACCATCTCAGATTTCTTCCAAACTCACGATGTTGATTGAGCAGGTCCTGACTTACACAGGGGAGTGAATATTTTCAGCCTATCTCATCCAAAATCTGAGATATGAGGACTTACGTAACTGGGATTTTCGCTCAATAGGTTTATTGGTGTTGAATATATTGGAATTAAATTTATAAACTTGTTATACGTCCAATAAAGCAAAATACAGATGCAGTGTAGGATATATTGGACTGACTAGGACTTTCTGATCGCACCCTTCTACTCATGGGTTTACCTAGCTTCACTGGAAGTAGGAATCCCATCATGAAATTTACAGTTATACATTTTATGCAGCGCAACATGTCCCTATATCTCAGCTTTGGGATGGGGTAGGGCAAAAATTACCACACCACTGTCTTCGTCAGGACCTCCCTGACACACGGTGTGGGTTTGAAGAAGATATGAGGAGGTCTTATATTTCACCCAAAAAAACACTAAGGGGTACCCCTTTGTGTTATTTTAGACTAAATTTTTGACCGTCTCAGATTTCTTCCAATCTCACGATGTTGATTGTGCAGGTCCTGACTTACACAGGGGCGTGATAATTTTCAGTCTATCTCATCCCAAAGCTGAGATATGAGGACTAACGTATCTAGGATTTTCGCTCAATAGGTTTATTGGTGTTGAATATATTGGAATTAAATTCATGAGCTTGTTATACATCCAATAAAGCAAAGTACAGATGCAATGTAGGATATATTGGACTGACTAGGCTTTTCTGATCACACCCTTCTACTCTCGTGTTTACCTAGCTTCACTGGAAGTAGGAATCCCATCATGAAATTTACAGTTATACATTTTATGCAGTACAACATGTCCCTATATCTCAGCTTTGGGATGTGGTAGGGCAATAATTACCAAAACACTGTCTTCGTAAGATCCTCCCTGACACATGGTTTCAGTTTGAAGCAGATCTGAGGAGGTCACATATGTCACCCAAAAAAAACACTAAGGGGTACCCCTTTGTGTTTTTTTTAGACTAAATTTTTGACCGTCTCAAATTTCTTCCAAACTAATAATGTTGATTAAGCAGGTCCTGACTTACACAAAGGTGTGATTATTTTCAGCTTATCTCACCCCAAAGCTGAGATATGAGGACTAACATTACTGGGATTTTTGCTCAATAGGTTTATTGGTGTTGAACATATTGGAATTAAATTTATGAGCTTGTTATACGTCCAATAAAGCAAAATACAGATACAATGTAGGATATATTGGACTGACTAGGCTTTTCTGATTGCACCCTTCTACTCATGTGTTTACCTAGCTTCACTGGAAGTAGGAATCTCATCATGAAATTTACAGTTATACATTTTATGCAGCACAACATGTCCCTATATCTCAGCTTTGGGATGTGGTAGGGCAACAATTACCACACCACTGTCTTCGTCAGGACCTCCCTGACACACAGTGTGGGTTTGAAGAAGATATGAGGAGGTCACATATTTTACCCAAAAAAACACTAAGGGGTAACCCTTTGTGTATTTTTAGACTAAATTTTTGACCATCTCAGATTTCTTCCAAACTCACGATGTTGATTAACCAGGTCCTGACTTACACAAAGGTGTGATTATTTTCAGCTTATCTCATCTCAAAGCTGAGATATGAGGACTAACGTAACTGGGATTTTCGCTCAATAGGTTTATTGGTGTTGAATATATTGGAATTAAAAATATGAGCTTGTTATACGTCCAATAAAGCAAAATACAGATGCAGTGTAGGATATATTGGACTGACTAGGCTTTTCTTATCGCACCCTTCTACTCATGTGTTTACCTAGCTTCACTGGAAGTAGGAATCCCATCATGAAATTTACAGTTATACATTTTATGCAGCACAACATGTCCCTATATCTCAGCTTTGGGATGTGGTAGGGCAATAATTACCAAAACACTGTCTTCGTAAGATCCTCCCTGACACATGGTTTGAGTTTGAAGCAGATCTGAGGAGGTCACATATATCACCCAAAAAAAACACTAAGGGGTACCCCTTTGTGTTTTTTTAGACAAAATTTTTGACCATCTCAGATTTCTTCCAAACTCATGATGTTGATTAAGCAGGTCCTGACTTACACAAAGGTGTGATTATTTTCAGCTTATCTCACCCCAAAGCTGAGATATGAGGACTAACATAACTGGGATTTTCGCTCAATAGGTTTATTGGTGTTGAACATATTGGAATTAAATTTATGAGCTTGTTATACGTCCAATAAAGCAAAATACAGATACAATGTAGGATATATTGGACTGACTAGGCTTTTCTGATTGCACCCTTCTACTCATGTGTTTACCTAGCTTCACTGGAAGTAGGAATCCCATCATGAAATTTACAGTTATACATTTTATGCAGCTCAACATGTCCCTATATCTCAGCATTGGGATGGGGTAGGGCAAAAATTACCACACCACTGTCTTTGTCAGGACCTCCCTGACACACGGTGTGGGTTTGAAGAAGATATGAGGAGGTCACATATTTCACCCAAAAAAACACTAAGGGGTACCCCTTTGTGTTTTTTTAGACTAAATTTTTGACAGTCTCAGATTTCTTCCAAACTCACGATGTTGATTGTGCAGGTCCTGACTTACACAAGGGCGTGATAATTTTCAGCCTATCTCATCCCAAAGCTGAGATATGAGGACTAACGTATCTAGGATTTTCGCTCAATAGGTTTATTGGTGTTGAATATATTGGAATTAAATTTATGTGCTTGTTATACATCCAATAAAGCAAAGTACAGATGCAATGTAGGATATATTGGACTGACTAGGCTTTTCTGATCACACCCTTCTACTCTCGTGTTTACCTAGCTTCACTGGAAGTAGGAATCCCATCATGAAATTTACAGTTATACATTTTATGCAGCACAACATGTCCCTATATCTCAGCTTTGGGATGTGGTAGGGCAATAAATACCAAAACACTGTCTTCGTAAGATCCTCCCTGACACATGGTTTGAGTTTGAAGCAGATCTGAGGAGGTCACATATGTCACCCAAAAAAAACACTAAGGGGTACCCCTTTGTGTTTTTTTAGTCTAAATTTTTGACCGTCTCAGATTTCTTCCAAACTCATGATGTTGATTAAGCAGGTCCTTACTTACACAAAGGTGTGATTATTTTCAGCTTATCTCACCCCAAAGCTGAGATATGAGGACTAAAATAACTGGGATTTTCGCTCAATAGGTTTATTGGTGTTGAACATATTGGAATTAAATTTATGAGCTTGTTATACGTCCAATAAAGCAAAATACAGATACAATGTAGGATATATTGGACTGACTAGGCTTTTCTGATTGCACCCTTCTACTCATGTGTTTACCTAGCTTCACTGGAAGTAGGAATCCCATCATGAAATTTACAGTTATACATTTTATGCAGCACAACATGTCCCTATATCTCAGCTTTGGGATGTGGTAGGGCAATAATTACCAAAACACTGTCTTCGTAAGATCCTCCCTGACACACGGTGTGGGTTTGAAGAAGATATGAGGAGGTCACATATTTCACCCAAAAAAACACTAAGGGGTACCCCTTTGTGTTTTTTTAGACTAAACTGTTGACCGTCTCAGATTTCTTTCAAACTCACGATGTTGATTAAGCAGGTCCTGACTTACACAGGGGTGTGATTATTTTCAGTATATCTCATCCCAAAGCTGAGATATGAGGACTTACGTAACTGGGATTTTCTCTCAATAGGTTTATTGGTGTTGAATATATTGGAATTAAATGAATGAACTTGTTATACGTCCAATAAAGCAAAATACAGATGCAGTGTAGGATATATTGGACTGACTAGGATTTTCTGATTGCACCCTTCTACTCATGGGTTTACCTAGCTTCACTGGAAGTAGGAATCCCATCATGAAATTTACAGTTATACATTTTATGCAGCACAACATGTCCCTATATCTCAGCTTTGGGATGTGGTAGGGCAACAATTACCACACCACTGTCCTCGTCAGGACCTCCCTGACACACGGTGTGGGTTTGAAGAAGATATGAGGAGGTCACTTTTTTCACCCAAAAAAACACTAAGCGGTACCCCTTTGTGTTTTTTTAGACTAAATTGTTGACCGTCTCAGATTTCTTCCAAACTCACGATGTTGATTAAGCAGGTCCTGGCTTACACAGAGGTGTGATTTTTTTCAGTCTATCTCATCCCAAAGCTGAGATATGAGGACTTACGTAACTGGGATTTTCTCTCAATAGGTTTATTGGTGTTGAATATATTGGAATTAAATGTATGAACTTGTTATACGTCCAATAAAGCAAAATAAAGATGCAGTGTAGAGTATATTGGACTGACTAGGCTTTTCTTATCTCACCCTTCTACTCATGGGTTTACCTAGCTTCACTGGAAGTAGGAATCCCATCATGAAATTTACAGTTATACATTTTATGCAGCAAAACATGTCCATATATCTCAGCTTTGGGATGTGGTAGGGCAAAAATTACCACACCACTCTCTTCGTCAGGACCTCGCTGATACACGGTGTGGGTTTGAAGCAGATCTGAGGAGGTCACTTTTTTCACCCAAAAAAACACTAAGCGGTACCCCTTTGTGTTTTTTTAGACTAAATTTTTGACCGTCTCAGATTTCTTCCAAACTCACGATGTTGATTAAGCAGGTCCTGACTTACACAGAGGTGTGATTATTTTCAGTCTATCTCATCCCAAAGCTGAGATATGAGGACTTACGTAACTGGGATTTTCTCTCAATAGGTTTATTGGTGTTGAATATATTGGAATTAAATGTATGAACTCGTTATACGTCCAATAAAGCAAAATAAAGATGCAGTGTAGAGTATATTGGACTGACTAGGCTTTTCTAATCTCACCCTTCTACTCATGGGTTTACCTAGCTTCACTGGAAGTAGGAATCCCATCATGAAATTTACAGTTATACATTTTATGCAGCACAACATGTTCCTATGTCTCAGCTTTGGGATGTGGTAGGGCAAAAATTACCACACCACTCTCTTCGTCAGGACCTCGCTGATACACGGTGTGGGTTTGAAGAAGATCTGAGGAGGTCACTTATTTCACCCAAAAAAAACACACTAAGGGGTGCCCCTTTGTGTTTTTTTAGACTAAACTGTTGACCGTCTCAGATTTCTTTCAAACTCACGATGTTGATTAAGCAGATCCAGACTAACACAGGTGTGTGATTATTTTCAGCCTATCTCATCACAAAGCTGAGATATGAGGACTAACATAACTGGGATTTTCGCTCAATAGGTTTATTGGTGTTGAACATATTGGAATTAAATTTATGAGCTTGTTATACGTCCAATAAAGCAAAATACAGATACAATGTAGGATATATTGGACTGACTAGGCTTTTCTGATTGCACCCTTCTACTCATGTGTTTACCTAGCTTCACTGGAAGTAGGAATCCCATCATGAAATTTACAGTTATACATTTTATGCAGCTCAACATGTCCCTATATCTCAGCATTGGGATGGGGTAGGGCAAAAATTACCACACCACTGTCTTTGTCAGGACCTCCCTGACACACGGTGTGGGTTTGAAGAAGATATGAGGAGGTCACATATTTCACCCAAAAAAACACTAAGGGGTACCCCTTTGTGTTTTTTTAGACTAAATTTTTGACAGTCTCAGATTTCTTCCAAACTCACGATGTTGATTGTGCAGGTCCTGACTTACACAAGGGCGTGATAATTTTCAGCCTATCTCATCCCAAAGCTGAGATATGAGGACTAACGTATCTAGGATTTTCGCTCAATAGGTTTATTGGTGTTGAATATATTGGAATTAAATTTATGTGCTTGTTATACATCCAATAAAGCAAAGTACAGATGCAATGTAGGATATATTGGACTGACTAGGCTTTTCTGATCACACCCTTCTACTCTCGTGTTTACCTAGCTTCACTGGAAGTAGGAATCCCATCATGAAATTTACAGTTATACATTTTATGCAGCACAACATGTCCCTATATCTCAGCTTTGGGATGTGGTAGGGCAATAAATACCAAAACACTGTCTTCGTAAGATCCTCCCTGACACATGGTTTGAGTTTGAAGCAGATCTGAGGAGGTCACATATGTCACCCAAAAAAAACACTAAGGGGTACCCCTTTGTGTTTTTTTAGTCTAAATTTTTGACCGTCTCAGATTTCTTCCAAACTCATGATGTTGATTAAGCAGGTCCTGACTTACACAAAGGTGTGATTATTTTCAGCTTATCTCACCCCAAAGCTGAGATATGAGGACTAAAATAACTGGGATTTTCGCTCAATAGGTTTATTGGTGTTGAACATATTGGAATTAAATTTATGAGCTTGTTATACGTCCAATAAAGCAAAATACAGATACAATGTAGGATATATTGGACTGACTAGGCTTTTCTGATTGCACCCTTCTACTCATGTGTTTACCTAGCTTCACTGGAAGTAGGAATCCCATCATGAAATTTACAGTTATACATTTTATGCAGCACAACATGTCCCTATATCTCAGCTTTGGGATGTGGTAGGGCAATAATTACCAAAACACTGTCTTCGTAAGATCCTCCCTGACACACGGTGTGGGTTTGAAGAAGATATGAGGAGGTCACATATTTCACCCAAAAAAACACTAAGGGGTACCCCTTTGTGTTTTTTTAGACTAAACTGTTGACCGTCTCAGATTTCTTTCAAACTCACGATGTTGATTAAGCAGGTCCTGACTTACACAGGGGTGTGATTATTTTCAGTATATCTCATCCCAAAGCTGAGATATGAGGACTTACGTAACTGGGATTTTCTCTCAATAGGTTTATTGGTGTTGAATATATTGGAATTAAATGAATGAACTTGTTATACGTCCAATAAAGCAAAATACAGATGCAGTGTAGGATATATTGGACTGACTAGGATTTTCTGATTGCACCCTTCTACTCATGGGTTTACCTAGCTTCACTGGAAGTAGGAATCCCATCATGAAATTTACAGTTATACATTTTATGCAGCACAACATGTCCCTATATCTCAGCTTTGGGATGTGGTAGGGCAACAATTACCACACCACTGTCCTCGTCAGGACCTCCCTGACACACGGTGTGGGTTTGAAGAAGATATGAGGAGGTCACTTTTTTCACCCAAAAAAACACTAAGCGGTACCCCTTTGTGTTTTTTTAGACTAAATTGTTGACCGTCTCAGATTTCTTCCAAACTCACGATGTTGATTAAGCAGGTCCTGGCTTACACAGAGGTGTGATTTTTTTCAGTCTATCTCATCCCAAAGCTGAGATATGAGGACTTACGTAACTGGGATTTTCTCTCAATAGGTTTATTGGTGTTGAATATATTGGAATTAAATGTATGAACTTGTTATACGTCCAATAAAGCAAAATAAAGATGCAGTGTAGAGTATATTGGACTGACTAGGCTTTTCTTATCTCACCCTTCTACTCATGGGTTTACCTAGCTTCACTGGAAGTAGGAATCCCATCATGAAATTTACAGTTATACATTTTATGCAGCAAAACATGTCCATATATCTCAGCTTTGGGATGTGGTAGGGCAAAAATTACCACACCACTCTCTTCGTCAGGACCTCGCTGATACACGGTGTGGGTTTGAAGCAGATCTGAGGAGGTCACTTTTTTCACCCAAAAAAACACTAAGCGGTACCCCTTTGTGTTTTTTTAGACTAAATTTTTGACCGTCTCAGATTTCTTCCAAACTCACGATGTTGATTAAGCAGGTCCTGACTTACACAGAGGTGTGATTATTTTCAGTCTATCTCATCCCAAAGCTGAGATATGAGGACTTACGTAACTGGGATTTTCTCTCAATAGGTTTATTGGTGTTGAATATATTGGAATTAAATGTATGAACTCGTTATACGTCCAATAAAGCAAAATAAAGATGCAGTGTAGAGTATATTGGACTGACTAGGCTTTTCTAATCTCACCCTTCTACTCATGGGTTTACCTAGCTTCACTGGAAGTAGGAATCCCATCATGAAATTTACAGTTATACATTTTATGCAGCACAACATGTTCCTATGTCTCAGCTTTGGGATGTGGTAGGGCAAAAATTACCACACCACTCTCTTCGTCAGGACCTCGCTGATACACGGTGTGGGTTTGAAGAAGATCTGAGGAGGTCACTTATTTCACCCAAAAAAAACACACTAAGGGGTGCCCCTTTGTGTTTTTTTAGACTAAACTGTTGACCGTCTCAGATTTCTTTCAAACTCACGATGTTGATTAAGCAGATCCAGACTAACACAGGTGTGTGATTATTTTCAGCCTATCTCATCACAAAGCTGAGATATGAGGACTAATGTAACTGGGATTTTCTCTCAATAGGTTTATTGGTGTTGAATATATTGGAATTAAATGTATGAACTTGTTATACGTCCAATAAAGCAAAATACAGATGCAGTGTAGGATATATTGGACTGACTAGTATTTTCTGATCGCACCCTTCTACTCATGGGTTTACCTAGCTTCACTGGAAGTAGGATTCCCATCATGAAATTTACAGTTATACATTTTATGCAGCAAAACATGTCCCTATATCTCAGCTTTGGGATGTGGTAGGGCAAAAATTACCACACCACTCTCTTCGTCAGGACCTCGCTGATACACGGTGTGGGTTTGAAGCAGATTTGAGGAGGTCACTTTTTTCACCCAAAAAAACACTAAGCGGTACCCCTTTGTGTTTTTTTAGACTAAATTTTTGACCGTCTCAGATTTCTTCCAAACTCACGATGTTGATTAAGCAGGTCCTGACTTACACAGAGGTGTGATTATTTTCAGTCTATCTCATCCCAAAGCTGAGATATGAGGACTTACGTAACTGGGATTTTCTCTCAATAGGTTTATTGGTGTTGAATATATTGGAATTAAATGTATGAACTCGTTATACGTCCAATAAAGCAAAATAAAGATGCAGTGTAGAGTATATTGGACTGACTAGGCTTTTCTAATCTCACCCTTCTACTCATGGGTTTACCTAGCTTCACTGGAAGTAGGAATCCCATCATGAAATTTACAGTTATACATTTTATGCAGCACAACATGTTCCTATGTCTCAGCTTTGGGATGTGGTAGGGCAAAAATTACCACACCACTCTCTTCGTCAGGACCTCGCTGATACACGGTGTGGGTTTGAAGAAGATCTGAGGAGGTCACTTATTTCACCCAAAAAAAACACACTAAGGGGTACCCCTTTGTGTTTATTTAGACTAAACTGTTGAACGTCTCAGATTTCTTTCAAACTCACGATGTTGATTAAGCAGATCCAGACTAACACAGGTGTGTGATTATTTTCAGCCTATCTCATTCCAAAGCTGAGATATGAGGACTAATGTAACTGGGATTTTCTCTCAATAGGTTTATTGGTGTTGAATATATTGGAATTAAATGTATGAACTTGTTATACGTCCAATAAAGCAAAATACAGATGCAGTGTAGGATATATTGGACTGACTAGTATTTTCTGATCGCACCCTTCTGCTCATGGGTTTACCTAGCTTCACTGGAAGTAGGATTCCCATCATGAAATTTACAGTTATACATTTTATGCAGCAAAACATGTCCCTATATCTCAGCTTTGGGATGTGGTAGGGCAAAAATTACCAAACCACTCTCTTCGTCAGGACCTCGCTGATACACGGTGTGGGTTTGAAGCAGATCTGAGGAGGTCACTTTTTTCACCCAAAAAAACACTAAGCGGTACCCCTTTGTGTTTTTTTAGACTAAATTTTTGACCGTCTCAGATTTCTTCCAAACTCACGATGTTGATTAAGCAGGTCCTGACTTACACAGAGGTGTGATTATTGTCAGTCTATCTCATCCCAAAGCTGAGATATGAGGACTTACGTAACTGGGATTTTCTCTCAATAGGTTTATTGGTGTTGAATATATTGGAATTAAATGTATGAACTCGTTATACATCCAATAAAGCAAAATAAAGATGCAGTGTAGAGTATATTGGACTGACTAGGCTTTTCTTATCTCACCCTTCTACTCATGGGTTTACCTAGCTTCACTGGAAGTAGGAATCCCATCATGAAATTTACAGTTATACATTTTATGCAGCGCAACATGTCCCTATATCTCAGCTTTGGTATGTGGTAGGGCAAAAATTACCACACCACTCTCTACGTCAGGACCTCCCTGACAAATGGTGTGAGTTTGAAGCAGATCTGAGGAGGTCACTTTTTTCACCCCAAAAAAAACACTAAGGGGTACCCCTTTGTGTTTTTTTAGACTAAACTGTTGACCGTCTCAGTTTTCTTTCAAACTCACGATGTTGATTAAGCAGGTCCTGACTTACACAAAGATGTGATTATTTTCAGCCTATCTCAACCCAAAGCTGAGATATGAAGATTAATGTAACTGGGATTTTCTCTCAATAGGTTTATTGGTGTTGAATATATTGGAATTAAATTTATGAGCTTGTTATACCTCCAATAAAGCAAAGTACAGATGCAATGTAGGATATATTGGACTGACTAGGCTTTTCTGATCACACCCTTCTACTCTCGTGTTTACCTAGCTTCACTGGAAGTAGGAATCCCATCATGAAATTTACAGTTATACATTTTATGCAGCACAACATGTCCCTATATCTCAGCTTTGGGATGTGGTAGGGCAATAATTACCAAAACACTGTCTTCGTAAGATCCTCCCTGACACACGGTGTTGGTTTGAAGAAGATATGAGGAGGTCACATATTTCACCCAAAAAAACACTAAGGGGTACCCCTTTGTGTTTTTTTAGACTAAACTGTTGACCGTCTCAGATTTCTTTCAAACTCACGATGTTGATTAAGCAGGTCCTGTCTTACACAGGGGTGTGATTATTTTCAGTATATCTCATCCCAAAGCTGAGATATGAGGACTTACGTAACTGGGATTTTCTTTCAATAGGTTTATTGGTGTTGAATATATTGGAATTAAATGAATGAACTTGTTATACGTCCAATAAAGCAAAATACAGATGCAATGTAGGATATATTGGACTGACTAGGCTTTTCTGATCGCACCCTTCTACTCATGTATTTACCTAGCTTCACTGGAAGTAGGAATCCCATCATGAAATTTACAGTTATACATTTTATGCAGCACAACATGTCCCTATATCTCAGCTTTGGGATGTGGTAGGGCAACAATTACCACACCACTGTCTTCGTCAGGACCTCCCTGACACACGGTGTGGGTTTGAAGAAGATATGAGGAGGTCACATATTTCACCCAAAAAAACACTAAGGGGTACCCCTTTGTGTTTTTTTAGACTAAATTTTTGACCATCTCAGATTTCTTCCAAACTCACGATGTTGATTGAGCAGGTCCTGACTTACACAGGGGAGTGAATATTTTCAGCCTATCTCATCCAAAATCTGAGATATGAGGACTTACGTAACTGGGATTTTCGCTCAATAGGTTTATTGGTGTTGAATATATTGGAATTAAATTTATAAACTTGTTATACGTCCAATAAAGCAAAATACAGATGCAGTGTAGGATATATTGGACTGACTAGGACTTTCTGATCGCACCCTTCTACTCATGGGTTTACCTAGCTTCACTGGAAGTAGGAATCCCATCATGAAATTTACAGTTATACATTTTATGCAGCGCAACATGTCCCTATATCTCAGCTTTGGGATGGGGTAGGGCAAAAATTACCACACCACTGTCTTCGTCAGGACCTCCCTGACACACGGTGTGGGTTTAAAGAAGATATGAGGAGGTCTTATATTTCACCCAAAAAAACACTAAGGGGAACCCCTTTGTGTTATTTTAGACTAAATTTTTGACCGTCTCAGATTTCTTCCAAACTCACGATGTTGATTAAGCAGGTCCTGACTTACACAGGGGTGTGAATATTTTCAGTATATCTCATCCCAAAGCTGAGATATGAGGACTTACGTAACTGGGATTTTCTCTCAATAGGTTTATTGGTGTTGAATATATTGGAATTAAATGAATGAACTTGTTATACGTCCAATAAAGCAAAATACAGATGCAGTGTAGGATATATTGGACTGACTAGGATTTTCTGATTGCACCCTTCTACTCATGGGTTTACCTAGCTTCACTGGAAGTAGGAATCCCATCATGAAATTTACAGTTATACATTTTATGCAGCACAACATGTCCCTATATCTCAGCTTTGGGATGTGGTAGGGCAACAATTACCACACCACTGTCCTCGTCAGGACCTCCCTGACACACGGTGTGGGTTTGAAGAAGATATGAGGAGGTCACATATTTCACCCAAAAAACACTAAAGGGTACCCCTTTGTGTTTTTTTAGACTAAATTTTTGACCGTCTCAGATTTTTTCCAAACTCACGATGTTGATTGAGCAGGTCCTGACTTACACAGGGGCGTGATTATTTTCAGCCTATCTCATCCCAAAGCTGAGATATGAGGACTAACGTATCTAGGATTTTCGCTCAATAGGTTTATTGGTGTTGAATATATTGGAATTAAATTCATGAGCTTGTTATACATCCAATAAAGCAAAGTACAGATGCAATGTAGGATATATTGGACTGACTAGGCTTTTCTGATCACACCCTTCTACTCTCGTGTTTACCTAGCTTCACTGGAAGGAGGAATCCCATCATGAAATTTACAGTTATACATTTTATGCAGCACAACATGTCCCTATATCTCAGCTTTGGGATGTGGTAGGGCAATAATTACCAAAACACTGTCTTCGTAAGATCCTCCCTGACACACGGTGTGGGTTTGAAGAAGATATGAGGAGGTCACATATTTCACCCAAAAAAACACTAAGGGGTACCCCTTTGTGTTTTTTTAGACTAAACTGTTGACCGTCTCAGATTTCTTTCAAACTCACGATGTTGATTAAGCAGGTCCTGACTTACACAGGGGTGTGATTATTTTCAGTATATCTCATCCCAAAGCTGAGATATGAGGACTTAATTAACTGGGATTTTCTCTCAATAGGTTTATTGGTGTTGAATATATTGGAATTAAATGAATGAACTTGTTATACGTCCAATAAAGCAAAATACAGATGCAATGTAGGATATATTGGACTGACTAGGCTTTTCTGATCGCACCCTTCTACTCATGGGTTTACCTAGCTTCACTGGAAGTAGGAATCCCATCATGAAATTTACAGTTATACATTTTATGCAGCACAACATGTCCCTATATCTCAGCTTTGGGATGTGGTAGGGCAACAATTACCACACCACTGTCCTCGTCAGGACCTCCCTGACACACGGTGTGGGTTTGAAGAAGATATGAGGAGGTCACATATTTCACCCAAAAAAACACTAAGGGGTACCCCTTTGTGTTTTTTAGACTAAACTGTTGACCGTCTCAGATTTCTTTCAAACTCACGATGTTGATTAAGCAGGTCCTGACTTACACAGGGGTGTGATTATTTTCAGTATATCTCATCCCAAAGCTGAGATATGAGGACTTAATTAACTGGGATTTTCTCTCAATAGGTTTATTGGTGTTGAATATATTGGAATTAAATGAATGAACTTGTTATACGTCCAATAAAGCAAAATACAGATGCAATGTAGGATATATTGGACTGACTAGGCTTTTCTGATCGCACCCTTCTACTCATGGGTTTACCTAGCTTCACTGGAAGTAGGAATCCCATCATGAAATTTACAGTTATACATTTTATGCAGCACAACATGTCCCTATATCTCAGCTTTGGGATGTGGTAGGGCAACAATTACCACACCACTGTCCTCGTCAGGACCTCCCTGACACACGGTGTGGGTTTGAAGAAGATATGAGGAGGTCACATATTTCACCCAAAAAAACACTAAGGGGTACCCCTTTGTGTTTTTTAGACTAAATTTTTGACCGTCTCAGATTTCTTCCAAACTCACGATGTTGATTAAGCAGGTCCTGACTTACACAGGGGTGTGAATATTTTCAGTATATCTCATCCCAAAGCTGAGATATGAGGACTTACGTAACTGGGATTTTCTCTCAATAGGTTTATTGGTGTTGAATATATTGGAATTAAATGAATGAACTTGTTATACGTCCAATAAAGCAAAATACAGATGCAATGTAGGATATATTGGACTGACTAGGCTTTTCTGATCGCACCCTTCTACTCATGTGTTTACCTAGCTTCACTGGAAGTAGGAATCCCATCATGAAATTTACAGTTATACATTTTATGCAGCACAACATGTCCCTATATCTCAGCTTTGGGATGTGGTAGGGCAACAATTACCACACCACTGTCTTCGTCAGGACCTCCCTGACACACGGTGTGGGTTTGAAGAAGATATGAGGAGGTCACATATTTCACCCAAAAAAACACTAAGGGGTACCCCTTTGTGTTTTTTTAGACTAAATTTTTGACCATCTCAGATTTCTTCCAAACTCATGATGTTGATTGAGCAGGTCCTGACTTACACAGGGGAGTGAATATTTTCAGCCTATCTCATCCAAAATCTGAGATATGAGGACTTACGTAACTGGGATTTTCGCTCAATAGGTTTATTGGTGTTGAATATATTGGAATTAAATTTATAAACTTGTTATACGTCCAATAAAGCAAAATACAGATGCAGTGTAGGATATATTGGACTGACTAGGACTTTCTGATCGCACCCTTCTACTCATGGGTTTACCTAGCTTCACTGGAAGTAGGAATCCCATCATGAAATTTACAGTTATACACTTTATGCAGCGCAACATGTCCCTATATCTCAGCTTTGGGATGGGGTAGGGCAAAAATTACCACACCACTGTCTTCGTCAGGACCTCCCTGACACACGGTGTGGGTTTGAAGAAGATATGAGGAGGTCACATATTTCACCCAAAAAAACACTAAGGGGTACCCCTTTGTGTTTTTTTAGACTAAACTGTTGACCGTCTCAGATTTCTTTCAAACTCACGATGTTGATTAAGCAGGTCCTGACTTACACAGGGGTGTGATTATTTTTAGTATATCTCATCCCAAAGCTGAGATATGAGGACTTACGTAACTGGGATTTTCTCTCAATAGGTTTATTGGTGTTGAATATATTGGAATTAAATGAATGAACTTGTTATACGTCCAATAAAGCAAAATACAGATGCAGTGTAGGATATATTGGACTGACTAGGATTTTCTGATTGCAGCCATCTACTCATGGGTTTACCTAGCTTCACTGGAAGTAGGAATCCCATCATGAAATTTACAGTTATACATTTTATGCAGCACAACATGTCCCTATATCTCAGCTTTGGGATGTGGTAGGGCAACAATTACCACACCACTGTCTTCGTCAGGACCTCCCTGACACACGGTGTGGGTTTGAAGAAGATATGAGGAGGTCACATATTTCACCCAAAAAAACAATAAGGGGTACCCCTTTGTGTTTTTTTAGACTAAATTTTTGACCATCTCAGATTTCTTCCAAACTCACGATGTTGATTGAGCAGGTCCTGACTTACACAGGGGAGTGAATATTTTCAGTATATCTCATCCCAAAGCTGAGATATGAGGACTTACGTAACTGGGATTTTCTCTCAATAGGTTTATTGGTGTTGAATAAATTGGAATTAAATGAATGAACTTGTTATACGTCCAATAAAGCAAAATACAGATGCAGTGTAGGATATATTGGACTGACTAGGATTTTCTGATTGCACCCTTCTACTCATGGGTTTACCTAGCTTCACTGGAAGTAGGAATCCCATCATGAAATTTACAGTTATACATTTTATGCAGCACAACATGTCCCTATATCTCAGCTTTGGGATGTGGTAGGGCAAAAATTACCACACCACTGTCTTCGTCAGGACCTCCCTGACACACGGTGTGGGTTTGAAGAAGATATGAGGAGGTCACATATTTCACCCAAAAAAACACTAAGGGGTACCCCTTTGTGTTTTTTAGACTAAATTTTTGACCGTCTCAGATTTCTTCCAAACTCACGATGTTGATTGAGCAGGTCCTGACTTACACAGGGGCGTGATTATTTTCAGCCTATCTCATCCCATAGCTGAGATATGAGGAATAACGTATCTAGGATTTTCGCTCAATAGGTTTATTGGTGTTGAATATATTGGAATTAAATTCATGAGCTTGTTATACATCCAATAAAGCAAAGTACAGATGCAATGTAGGATATATTGGACTGACTAGGCTTTTCTGATCACACCCTTCTACTCTCGTGTTTACCTAGCTTCACTGGAAGTAGGTATCCCATCATGAAATTTACAGTTATACATTTTATGCAGCACAACATGTTCCTATATCTCAGCTTTGGGATGTGGTAGGGCAATAATTACCAAAACACTGTCTTCGTAAGATCCTCCCTGACACACGGTTTGGGTTTGAAGAAGATATGAGGAGGTCACATATTTCACCCAAAAAAACACTAAGGGGTACCCCTTTGTGTTTTTTTAGACTAAATTTTTGACCATCTCAGATTTCTTCCAATCTCACGATGTTGACTAACCAGGTCCTGACTTACACAAAGGTGTGATTATTTTCAGCTTATCTCATCCCAAAGCTGAGATATGAGGACTAACGTAACTGGTATTTTCGCTCAATAGGTTTATTGGTGTTGAATATATTGGAATTAAAATTATGAGCTTGTTATACATCCAATAAAGCAAAATACAGATGCAATGTAGGATATATTGGACTGACTAGGCTTTTCTGATCGCACCCTTCTACTCATGTGTTTACCTAGCTTCACTGGAAGTAGGAATCCCATCATGAAATTTACAGTTATACATTTTATGCAGCACAATATGTCCCTATATCTCAGCTTTGGGATGTGGTAGGGCAACAATTACCGCACCACTGTCTTTGTAAGGACCTCCCTGACACACGGTGTGGGTTTGAAGAAGATATGAGAAGGTCACATATTTAACCCGAAAAAAACACTAAGGGGTACCCCTTTGTGTTTTTTTAGACTAAATTTTTGACCGTTTCAGATTTCTTCCAAACTCACGATGTTGATTGAGCAGGTCCTGACTTACACAGGGGCGTGATCATTTTCAGCCTATCTCATCCCAAAGCTGAGATATGAGGACTAACGTAACTGGGATTTTCGCTCAACAGGTTTATTGGTGTTGAATATATTGGAATTAAATTTATGAGCTTGTTATACGTCCAATAAAGCAAAATACAGATACAATGTAGGATATATTGGACTGACTAGGCTTTTCTGATTGCACCCTTCTACTCATGTGTTTACCTAGCTTCACTGGAAGTAGGAATCCCATCATGAAATTTACAGTTATACATTTTATGCAGCACAACATGTCCCTATATCTCAGCTTTGGGATGTGGTAGGGCAATAATTACCAAAACACTGTCTTCGTAAGATCCTCCCTGACACACGGTGTGGGTTTGAAGAAGATATAAGGAGGTCACCTTTTTCACCCAAAAAAACACTAAGAGGTACCCCTTTTTGTTTTTTTAGACTAAATTTTTGACCGTTTCAGATTTCTTCCAAACTCACGATGCTGATTAAGCAGGTCCTGACTTACACAAAGGTGTGATTATTTTCAGCTTATCTCATCCCAAAGCTGAGATATGAGGACTAACGTAACTGGGATTTTCGCTCAATAGGTTTATTGGTGTTGAATATATTGGAATTAATCTAAATGAATGAACTTGTTATACGTCCAATAAAGCAAAATACAGATGCAGTGTAGGATATATTGGACTGACTAGGATTTTCTGATTGCACCCTTCTACTCATGGGTTTACCTAGCTTCACTGGAAGTAGGAATCCCATCATGAAATTTACAGTTATACATTTTATGCAGCACAACATGTCCCTATATCTCAGCTTTGGGATGTGGTAGGGCAACAATTACCACACCACTGTCTTCGTCAGGACCTCCCTGACACACGGTGTGGGTTTGAAGAAGATATGAGGAGGTCACATATTTCACCCAAAAAAACACTAAGGGGTACCCCTTTGTGTTTTTTAGACTAAATTTTTGACCATCTCAGATTTCTTCCAAACTCACGATGTTGATTGAGCAGGTCCTGACTTACACAGGGGCGTGATTATTTTCAGTCTATCTCATCCCATAGCTGAGATATGAGGACTAACGTATCTAGGATTTTTCGCTCAATAGGTTTATTGGTGTTGAATATATTGGAATTAAACTCATGAGCTTGTTATACATCCAATAAAGCAAAGTACAGATGCAATGTAGGATATATTGGACTGACTAGGCTTTTCTGATCGCACCCTTCTACTCATGTGTTTACCTAGCTTCACTGGAAGTAGGAATCCCATCATGAAATTTACAGTTATACATTTTATGCAGCACAACGTGTCCCTATATCTCAGCTTTGGGATGTGGTAGGGCCATAATTACCAAAACACTGTCTTCGTAAGATCCTCCCTGACACACGGTGTGGGTTTGAAGAAGATATGAGGAGGTCACATATTTCACCCAAAAAAACACTAAGGGGTACCCCTTTGTGTATTTTTAGACTAAATTTTTGACCATCTCAGATTTCTTCCAAACTCACGATGTTGATTGAGCAGGTCCTGACTTACACAGGGGAGTGATTAGTTTCAGCCTATCTCATCCAAAAGCTGAGATATGAGGACTAACGTAACTGGGATTTTCGCTCAATAGGTTTATTGGTGTTGAATATATTGGAATTAAATTTATAAACTTGTTATACGTCCAATAAAGCAAAATACAGATGCAGTGTAGGATATATTGGACTGACTAGGACTTTCTGATCGCACCCTTCTCCTCATGGGTTTACCTAGCTTCACTGGAAGTAGGAATCCCATCATGAAATTTACAGTTATACATTTTATGCAGCACAACATGTCCCTATATCTCAGCTTTGGGATGTGGTAGGGCAATAATTACCAAAACACTGTCTTCGTAAGATCCTCCCTGACACACGGTGTGGGTTTGAAGAAGATATGAGGAGGTCACATATTTCACCCAAAAAAACACTAAGGGGTACCCCTTTGTGTATTTTTAGACTAAATTTTTGACCGTCTCAGATTTCTTCCAAACTCACGATGTTGATTGAGCAGGTCCTGACTTACACAGGGGAGTGAATATTTTCAGCCTATCTCATCCAAAATCTGAGATATGAGGACTTACGTAACTGGGATTTTCGCTCAATAGGTTTATTGGTGTTGAATATATTGGAATTAAATTTATAAACTTGTTATACGTCCAATAAAGCAAAATACAGATGCAGTGTAGGATATATTGGACTGACTAGGCTTTTCTGATCACACCCTTCTACTCTCGTGTTTACCTAGCTTCACTGGAAGTAGGAATCCCATCATGAAATTTACAGTTATACATTTTATGCAGTACAACATGTCCCTATATCTCAGCTTTGGGATGTGGTAGGGCAATAATTACCAAAACACTGTCTTCGTAAGATCCTCCCTGACACATGGTTTCAGTTTGAAGCAGATCTGAGGAGGTCACATATGTCACCCAAAAAAAACACTAAGGGGTACCCCTTTGTGTTTTTTTTAGACTAAATTTTTGACCGTCTCAAATTTCTTCCAAACTAATAATGTTGATTAAGCAGGTCCTGACTTACACAAAGGTGTGATTATTTTCAGCTTATCTCACCCCAAAGCTGAGATATGAGGACTAACATTACTGGGATTTTTGCTCAATAGGTTTATTGGTGTTGAACATATTGGAATTAAATTTATGAGCTTGTTATACGTCCAATAAAGCAAAATACAGATACAATGTAGGATATATTGGACTGACTAGGCTTTTCTGATTGCACCCTTCTACTCATGTGTTTACCTAGCTTCACTGGAAGAAGGAATCTTATCATGAAATTTAGTTATACATTTTATGCAGCACAACATGTCCCTATATCTCAGCTTTGGGATGTGGTAGGGCAACAATTACCACACCACTGTCTTCGTCAGGACCTCCCTGACACACAGTGTGGGTTTGAAGAAGATATGAGGAGGTCACATATTTTACCCAAAAAAACACTAAGGGGTAACCCTTTGTGTATTTTTAGACTAAATTTTTGACCATCTCAGATTTCTTCCAAACTCACGATGTTGATTAACCAGGTCCTGACTTACACAAAGGTGTGATTATTTTCAGCTTATCTCATCTCAAAGCTGAGATATGAGGACTAACGTAACTGGGATTTTCGCTCAATAGGTTTATTGGTGTTGAATATATTGGAATTAAAAATATGAGCTTGTTATACGTCCAATAAAGCAAAGTACAGATGCAATGTAGGATATATTGGACTGACTAGGCTTTTCTGATCACACCCTTCTACTCTCGTGTTTACCTAGCTTCACTGGAAGTAGGAATCCCATCATGAAATTTACAGTTATACATTTTATGCAGCACAACATGTCCCTATATCTCAGCTTTGGGATGTGGTAGGGCAATAAATACCAAAACACTGTCTTCGTAAGATCCTCCCTGACACATGGTTTGAGTTTGAAGCAGATCTGAGGAGGTCACATATGTCACCCAAAAAAAACACTAAGGGGTACCCCTTTGTGTTTTTTTAGACTAAATTTTTGACCGTCTCAGATTTCTTCCAAACTCATGATGTTGATTAAGCAGGTCCTGACTTACACAAAGGTGTGATTATTTTCAGCTTATCTCACCCCAAAGCTGAGATATGAGGACTAACATAACTGGGATTTTCGCTCAATAGGTTTATTGGTGTTGAACATATTGGAATTAAATTTATGAGCTTGTTATACGTCCAATAAAGCAAAATACAGATACAATGTAGGATATATTGGACTGACTAGGCTTTTCTGATTGCACCCTTCTACTCATGTGTTTACCTAGCTTCACTGGAAGTAGGAATCCCATCATGAAATTTACAGTTATACATTTTATGCAGCACAACATGTCCCTATATCTCAGCTTTGGGATGTGGTAGGGCAATAATTACCAAAACACTGTCTTCGTAAGATCCTCCCTGACACACGGTGTGGGTTTGAAGAAGATATGAGGAGGTCACATATTTCACCCAAAAAAACACTAAGGGGTACCCCTTTGTGTTTTTTAGACTAAACTGTTGACCGTCTCAGATTTCTTTCAAACTCACGATGTTGATTAAGCAGGTCCTGACTTACACAGGGGTGGGATTATTTTCAGTATATCTCATCCCAAAGCTGAGATATGAGGACTTACGTAACTGGGATTTTCTCTCAATAGGTTTATTGGTGTTGAATATATTGGATCTAAATGAATGAACTTGTTATACGTCCAATAAAGCAAAATACAGATACAATGTAGGATATATTGGACTGACTAGGCTTTTCTGATTGCACCCTTCTACTCATGTGTTTACCTAGCTTCACTGGAAGTAGGAATCCCATCATGAAATTTACAGTTATACATTTTATGCAGCACAACATGTCCCTATATCTCAGCTTTGGGATGTGGTAGGGCAATAATTACCAAAACACTGTCTTCGTAAGATCCTCCCTGACACACGGTGTGGGTTTGAAGAAGATATAAGGAGGTCACCTTTTTCACCCAAAAAAACACTAAGAGGTACCCCTTTTTGTTTTTTTAGACTAAATTTTTGACCGTTTCAGATTTCTTCCAAACTCACGATGCTGATTAAGCAGGTCCTGACTTACACAAAGGTGTGATTATTTTCAGCTTATCTCATCCCAAAGCTGAGATATGAGGACTAACGTAACTGGGATTTTCGCTCAATAGGTTTATTGGTGTTGAATATATTGGAATTAATCTAAATGAATGAACTTGTTATACGTCCAATAAAGCAAAATACAGATGCAGTGTAGGATATATTGGACTGACTAGGATTTTCTGATTGCACCCTTCTACTCATGGGTTTACCTAGCTTCACTGGAAGTAGGAATCCCATCATGAAATTTACAGTTATACATTTTATGCAGCACAACATGTCCCTATATCTCAGCTTTGGGATGTGGTAGGGCAACAATTACCACACCACTGTCTTCGTCAGGACCTCCCTGACACACGGTGTGGGTTTGAAGAAGATATGAGGAGGTCACATATTTCACCCAAAAAAACACTAAGGGGTACCCCTTTGTGTTTTTTAGACTAAATTTTTGACCATCTCAGATTTCTTCCAAACTCACGATGTTGATTGAGCAGGTCCTGACTTACACAGGGGCGTGATTATTTTCAGTCTATCTCATCCCATAGCTGAGATATGAGGACTAACGTATCTAGGATTTTTCGCTCAATAGGTTTATTGGTGTTGAATATATTGGAATTAAACTCATGAGCTTGTTATACATCCAATAAAGCAAAGTACAGATGCAATGTAGGATATATTGGACTGACTAGGCTTTTCTGATCGCACCCTTCTACTCATGTGTTTACCTAGCTTCACTGGAAGTAGGAATCCCATCATGAAATTTACAGTTATACATTTTATGCAGCACAACGTGTCCCTATATCTCAGCTTTGGGATGTGGTAGGGCCATAATTACCAAAACACTGTCTTCGTAAGATCCTCCCTGACACACGGTGTGGGTTTGAAGAAGATATGAGGAGGTCACATATTTCACCCAAAAAAACACTAAGGGGTACCCCTTTGTGTATTTTTAGACTAAATTTTTGACCATCTCAGATTTCTTCCAAACTCACGATGTTGATTGAGCAGGTCCTGACTTACACAGGGGAGTGATTAGTTTCAGCCTATCTCATCCAAAAGCTGAGATATGAGGACTAACGTAACTGGGATTTTCGCTCAATAGGTTTATTGGTGTTGAATATATTGGAATTAAATTTATAAACTTGTTATACGTCCAATAAAGCAAAATACAGATGCAGTGTAGGATATATTGGACTGACTAGGACTTTCTGATCGCACCCTTCTCCTCATGGGTTTACCTAGCTTCACTGGAAGTAGGAATCCCATCATGAAATTTACAGTTATACATTTTATGCAGCACAACATGTCCCTATATCTCAGCTTTGGGATGTGGTAGGGCAATAATTACCAAAACACTGTCTTCGTAAGATCCTCCCTGACACACGGTGTGGGTTTGAAGAAGATATGAGGAGGTCACATATTTCACCCAAAAAAACACTAAGGGGTACCCCTTTGTGTATTTTTAGACTAAATTTTTGACCGTCTCAGATTTCTTCCAAACTCACGATGTTGATTGAGCAGGTCCTGACTTACACAGGGGAGTGAATATTTTCAGCCTATCTCATCCAAAATCTGAGATATGAGGACTTACGTAACTGGGATTTTCGCTCAATAGGTTTATTGGTGTTGAATATATTGGAATTAAATTTATAAACTTGTTATACGTCCAATAAAGCAAAATACAGATGCAGTGTAGGATATATTGGACTGACTAGGCTTTTCTGATCACACCCTTCTACTCTCGTGTTTACCTAGCTTCACTGGAAGTAGGAATCCCATCATGAAATTTACAGTTATACATTTTATGCAGTACAACATGTCCCTATATCTCAGCTTTGGGATGTGGTAGGGCAATAATTACCAAAACACTGTCTTCGTAAGATCCTCCCTGACACATGGTTTCAGTTTGAAGCAGATCTGAGGAGGTCACATATGTCACCCAAAAAAAACACTAAGGGGTACCCCTTTGTGTTTTTTTTAGACTAAATTTTTGACCGTCTCAAATTTCTTCCAAACTAATAATGTTGATTAAGCAGGTCCTGACTTACACAAAGGTGTGATTATTTTCAGCTTATCTCACCCCAAAGCTGAGATATGAGGACTAACATTACTGGGATTTTTGCTCAATAGGTTTATTGGTGTTGAACATATTGGAATTAAATTTATGAGCTTGTTATACGTCCAATAAAGCAAAATACAGATACAATGTAGGATATATTGGACTGACTAGGCTTTTCTGATTGCACCCTTCTACTCATGTGTTTACCTAGCTTCACTGGAAGAAGGAATCTTATCATGAAATTTAGTTATACATTTTATGCAGCACAACATGTCCCTATATCTCAGCTTTGGGATGTGGTAGGGCAACAATTACCACACCACTGTCTTCGTCAGGACCTCCCTGACACACAGTGTGGGTTTGAAGAAGATATGAGGAGGTCACATATTTTACCCAAAAAAACACTAAGGGGTAACCCTTTGTGTATTTTTAGACTAAATTTTTGACCATCTCAGATTTCTTCCAAACTCACGATGTTGATTAACCAGGTCCTGACTTACACAAAGGTGTGATTATTTTCAGCTTATCTCATCTCAAAGCTGAGATATGAGGACTAACGTAACTGGGATTTTCGCTCAATAGGTTTATTGGTGTTGAATATATTGGAATTAAAAATATGAGCTTGTTATACGTCCAATAAAGCAAAGTACAGATGCAATGTAGGATATATTGGACTGACTAGGCTTTTCTGATCACACCCTTCTACTCTCGTGTTTACCTAGCTTCACTGGAAGTAGGAATCCCATCATGAAATTTACAGTTATACATTTTATGCAGCACAACATGTCCCTATATCTCAGCTTTGGGATGTGGTAGGGCAATAAATACCAAAACACTGTCTTCGTAAGATCCTCCCTGACACATGGTTTGAGTTTGAAGCAGATCTGAGGAGGTCACATATGTCACCCAAAAAAAACACTAAGGGGTACCCCTTTGTGTTTTTTTAGACTAAATTTTTGACCGTCTCAGATTTCTTCCAAACTCATGATGTTGATTAAGCAGGTCCTGACTTACACAAAGGTGTGATTATTTTCAGCTTATCTCACCCCAAAGCTGAGATATGAGGACTAACATAACTGGGATTTTCGCTCAATAGGTTTATTGGTGTTGAACATATTGGAATTAAATTTATGAGCTTGTTATACGTCCAATAAAGCAAAATACAGATACAATGTAGGATATATTGGACTGACTAGGCTTTTCTGATTGCACCCTTCTACTCATGTGTTTACCTAGCTTCACTGGAAGTAGGAATCCCATCATGAAATTTACAGTTATACATTTTATGCAGCACAACATGTCCCTATATCTCAGCTTTGGGATGTGGTAGGGCAATAATTACCAAAACACTGTCTTCGTAAGATCCTCCCTGACACACGGTGTGGGTTTGAAGAAGATATGAGGAGGTCACATATTTCACCCAAAAAAACACTAAGGGGTACCCCTTTGTGTTTTTTAGACTAAACTGTTGACCGTCTCAGATTTCTTTCAAACTCACGATGTTGATTAAGCAGGTCCTGACTTACACAGGGGTGGGATTATTTTCAGTATATCTCATCCCAAAGCTGAGATATGAGGACTTACGTAACTGGGATTTTCTCTCAATAGGTTTATTGGTGTTGAATATATTGGATCTAAATGAATGAACTTGTTATACGTCCAATAAAGCAAAATACAGATACAATGTAGGATATATTGGACTGACTAGGCTTTTCTGATTGCACCCTTCTACTCATTTGTTTACCTAGCTTCACTGGAAGAAGGAATCTTATCATGAAATTTACAGTTATACATTTTATGCAGCACAACATGTCCCTATATCTCAGCTTTGGGATGTGGTAGGGCAACAATTACCACACCACTGTCTTCGTCAGGACCTCCCTGACACACAGTGTGGGTTTGAAGAAGATATGAGGAGGTCACATATTTTACCCAAAAAAACACTAAGGGGTAACCCTTTGTGTATTTTTAGACTAAATTTTTGACCATCTCAGATTTCTTCCAAACTCACGATGTTGATTAACCAGGTCCTGACTTACACAAAGGTGTGATTATTTTCAGCTTATCTCATCTCAAAGCTGAGATATGAGGACTAACGTAACTGGGATTTTCGCTCAATAGGTTTATTGGTGTTGAATATATTGGAATTAAAAATATGAGCTTGTTATACGTCCAATAAAGCAAAGTACAGATGCAATGTAGGATATATTGGACTGACTAGGCTTTTCTGATCACACCCTTCTACTCTCGTGTTTACCTAGCTTCACTGGAAGTAGGAATCCCATCATGAAATTTACAGTTATACATTTTATGCAGCACAACATGTTCCTATGTCTCAGCTTTGGGATGTGGTAGGGCAAAAAATACCACACCACTCTCTTCGTCAGGACCTCGCTGATACACGGTGTGGGTTTGAAGAAGATCTGAGGAGGTCACTTATTTCACCCAAAAAAAACACACTAAGGGGTACCCCTTTGTGTTTTTTTAGACTAAACTGTTGAACGTCTCAGATTTCTTTCAAACTCACGATGTTGATTAAGCAGATCCAGACTAACACAGGTGTGTGATTATTTTCAGCCTATCTCATCCCAAAGCTGAGATATGAGGACTAATGTAACTGGGATTTTCTCTCAATAGGTTTATTGGTGTTGAATATATTGGAATTAAATGTATGAACTTGTTATACGTCCAATAAAGCAAAATACAGATGCAGTGTAGGATATATTGGACTGACTAGTATTTTCTGATCGCACCCTTCTACTCATGGGTTTACCTAGCTTCACTGGAAGTAGGATTCCCATCATGAAATTTACAGTTATACATTTTATGCAGCAAAACATGTCCCTATATCTCAGCTTTGGGATGTGGTAGGGCAAAAATTACCACACCACTCTCTTCGTCAGGACCTCGCTGATACACGGTGTGGGTTTGAAACAGATCTGAGGAGGTCACTTTTTTCACCCAAAAAAACACTAAGCGGTACCCCTTTGTGTTTTTTTAGACTAAATTTTTGACCGTCTCAGATTTCTTCCAAACTCACGATGTTGATTAAGCAGGTCCTGACTTACACAGAGGTGTGATTATTGTCAGTCTATCTCATCCCAAAGCTGAGATATGAGGACTTACGTAACTGGGATTTTCTCTCAATAGGTTTATTGGTGTTGAATATATTGGAATTAAATGTATGAACTCGTTATACATCCAATAAAGCAAAATAAAGATGCAGTGTAGAGTATATTGGACTGACTAGGCTTTTCTTATCTCACCCTTCTACTCATGGGTTTACCTAGCTTCACTGGAAGTAGGAATCCCATCATGAAATTTACAGTTATACATTTTATGCAGCGCAACATGTCCCTATATCTCAGCTTTGGTATGTGGTAGGGCAAAAATTACCACACCACTCTCTACGTCAGGACCTCCCTGACAAATGGTGTGAGTTTGAAGCAGATCTGAGGAGGTCACTTTTTTCACCCCAAAAAAAACACTAAGGGGTACCCCTTTGTGTTTTTTTAGACTAAACTGTTGACCGTCTCAGTTTTCTTTCAAACTCACGATGTTGATTAAGCAGGTCCTGACTTACACAAAGATGTGATTATTTTCAGCCTATCTCAACCCAAAGCTGAGATATGAAGATTAATGTAACTGGGATTTTCTCTCAATAGGTTTATTGGTGTTGAATATATTGGAATTAAATTTATGAGCTTGTTATACCTCCAATAAAGCAAAGTACAGATGCAATGTAGGATATATTGGACTGACTAGGCTTTTCTGATCACACCCTTCTACTCTCGTGTTTACCTAGCTTCACTGGAAGTAGGAATCCCATCATGAAATTTACAGTTATACATTTTATGCAGCACAACATGTCCCTATATCTCAGCTTTGGGATGTGGTAGGGCAATAATTACCAAAACACTGTCTTCGTAAGATCCTCCCTGACACACGGTGTTGGTTTGAAGAAGATATGAGGAGGTCACATATTTCACCCAAAAAAACACTAAGGGGTACCCCTTTGTGTTTTTTTAGACTAAACTGTTGACCATCTCAGATTTCTTCCAAACTCACGATGTTGATTGAGCAGGTCCTGACTTACACAGGGGAGTGAATATTTTCAGCCTATCTCATCCAAAATCTGAGATATGAGGACTTACGTAACTGGGATTTTCGCTCAATAGGTTTATTGGTGTTGAATATATTGGAATTAAATTTATAAACTTGTTATACGTCCAATAAAGCAAAATACAGATGCAGTGTAGGATATATTGGACTGACTAGGACTTTCTGATCGCACCCTTCTACTCATGGGTTTACCTAGCTTCACTGGAAGTAGGAATCCCATCATGAAATTTACAGTTATACATTTTATGCAGCGCAACATGTCCCTATATCTCAGCTTTGGGATGGGGTAGGGCAAAAATTACCACACCACTGTCTTCGTCAGGACCTCCCTGACACACGGTGTGGGTTTGAAGAAGATATGAGGAGGTCTTATATTTCACCCAAAAAAACACTAAGGGGAACCCCTTTGTGTTATTTTAGACTAAATTTTTGACCGTCTCAGATTTCTTCCAAACTCACGATGTTGATTAAGCAGGTCCTGACTTACACAGGGGTGTGAATATTTTCAGTATATCTCATCCCAAAGCTGAGATATGAGGACTTACGTAACTGGGATTTTCTCTCAATAGGTTTATTGGTGTTGAATATATTGGAATTAAATGTATGAACTTGTTATACGTCCAATAAAGCAAAATACAGATGCAGTGTAGGATATATTGGACTGACTAGTATTTTCTGATCGCACCCTTCTACTCATGGGTTTACCTAGCTTCACTGGAAGTAGGATTCCCATCATGAAATTTACAGTTATACATTTTATGCAGCAAAACATGTCCCTATAT
>NW_027100773.1:0-2500 GCF_029633855.1 Hoplias malabaricus
ACCCGAGCCCCAAACCCGCGCGCTTTACGGTTCTCTATCTCCCCGGGCTCGGGGCACTTTTCTCGGCCACGGGACCTCCAGGGGAGGCCCCTCTTGGCTCCGTCAATATTCCTTTAAGTCTCATTCCGCCCACTGGAAGACCTGAGCCCCAAACCCGCGCGCTTTACGGTTCTCTATCTCCCCGGGCTCGGGGCACTTTTCTCGGCCATGGGACCTCCAGGGGGGGCCCCTCTTAGCTCCGTCATCATTTCTCTAAGTCTCACTCCGCCCACTGGAAGACCCGAGCCCCAAACCCGCGCGCTTTACGGTTCTCTATCTCCCCGGGCTCGGAGCACTTTTCTCGGCCATGGGACCTCCAGGGGGGGCCCTTCATGGCTCCGTCAATATTCCTTTAAGTCTCACTCCGCCCACTGGAAGACCCGAGCCCCAAACCCGCGCGCTTTACGGTTCTCTATCTCCCCGGGCTCGGAGCACTTTTCTCGGCCATGGGACCTCCAGGGGGGGCCCTTCATGGCTCCGTCAATATTCCTTTAAGTCTCACTCCGCCCACTGGAAGACCCAAGCCCCAAACCCGCGCGCTTTACGGTTCTCTATCTCCCCGGGCTCGGGGCACTTTTCTCGGCCATGGGACCTCCAGGGGGGGCCCCTCATGGCTCCGTCAACATTCCTCTAAGTCTCATTCCGCCCACTGCGATACCCGAGGTCTTTAACCGCGGCGTTCACGGTTCTCTATCACCCCGGGCTCGGAGCACTTTTCTCGGCCATGGGACCTCCAGGGGAAGCCCCTCTTGGCTCCGTCATCATTTCTCTAAGTCTCACTCCGCCCACTGGAAGACCCGAGCCCCAAACCCGCGCGCTTTACGGTTCTCTATCTCCCCGGGCTCGGAGCACTTTTCTCGGCCATGGGACCTCCAGGGGGGGCCCTTCATGGCTCCGTCAATATTCCTTTAAGTCTCACTCCGCCCACTGGAAGACCCGAGCCCCAAACCCGCGCGCTTTACGGTTCTCTATCTCCCCGGGCTCGGAGCACTTTTCTCGGCCATGGGACCTCCAGGGGGGGCCCTTCATGGCTCCGTCAATATTCCTTTAAGTCTCACTCCGCCCACTGGAAGACCCAAGCCCCAAACCCGCGCGCTTTACGGTTCTCTATCTCCCCGGGCTCGGGGCACTTTTCTCGGCCATGGGACCTCCAGGGGGGGCCCCTCTTAGCTCCGTCATCATTTCTCTAAGTCTCATTCCGCCCACTGCGATACCCGAGGTCTTTAACCGCGGCGTTCACGGTTCTCTATCACCCCGGGCTCGGAGCACTTTTCTCGTCCATGGGACCTCCAGGGGAAGCCCCTCTTGGCTCCGTCATCATTTCTCTAAGTCTCACTCCGCCCACTGGAAGACCCGAGCCCCAAACCCGCGCGCTTTACGGTTCTCTATCACCCCGGGCTCGGGGCACTTTTCTCGGCCACGGGACCTCCAGGGGAGGCCCCTCTTGGCTCCGTCAATATTCCTTCAAGTCTCATTCCGCCCACTGCCATACCCGAGGTCTTTAACCGCGGCGTTCACGGTTCTCTATCACCCCGGGCTCGGAGCACTTTTCTCGGCCATGGGACCTCCAGGGGGGGCCCCTCATGGCTCCGTCAACATTCCTCTAAGTCTCATTCCGCCCACTGCCATACCCGGGCTCGGAGCATGTACTTCGGCCATGGGACCACAAGAGGGCGCCCTTCTTAAGAAATTGCTGACATCCAGGACCATTCAAGGGAGCGACCTGCCTCCCTATGCCCGCCACCGGCTCCCTCTAACCGGTGTACGGACTCTCGGGGCCCGCGCCCCCAGAGAACCAGAGTTTCAGAAATTGCACTAAGTCCAGACATCCAGGACCATTCAAGGGAGCGACCTGCCTCCCTATGCCCGCCACCGGCTCCCTCTAACCGGTGTACGGACTCTCGGGGCCCGCGCCCCCAGAGAACCAGAGTTTCAGAAATTGCACTAAGTCCAGACATCCAGGACCATTCAAGGGAGCGACCTGCCTCCCTATGCCCGCCACCGGCTCCCTCTAACCGGTGTACGGACTCTCGGGGCCCGCGCCCCCAGAGAACCAGAGTTTCAGAAATTGCACTAAGTCCAGACATCCAGGACCATTCAAGGGAGCGACCTGCCTCCCTATGCCCGCCACCGGCTCCCTCTAACCGGTGTACGGACTCTCGGGGCCCGCGCCCCCAGAGAACCAGAGTTTCGGAAATTGCACTAAGTCCGATTTTCGCCCACTACGAGACCTAAAACCGTCATCCAGGATTTCACAGGGGAGTACCCACCTCCCCTATGCCCGCCACCGGCTCCCTCTAACCGGTGTACGGAGTCTCCGGGGCCCGCGCCCCAGAGAACCAGACCTGGACCGCTCCGGAGGGCCGGGGGTTTGCTTTCGCCTTCCCCCCGACAAATGTTTGAGTGGACGGGATGACTTTCAATGGATCGCGGTATATGCACCCGCTCTGCCACTTACGAC
>NW_027100773.1:5000-10000 GCF_029633855.1 Hoplias malabaricus
CCACTTCCAATATATTTGACACCATCAGAATATATTGCAATTGGACAACCATCCCACTTCCAATATATTTGACACCATCAGAATATATTGCAATTGGACAACCATCCCACTTCCAATATATTAGACAGCAACTGGACAACCATCCCACTTCCAATATATTAGACAGCAACTGGACAACCATCCCACTTCCAATATATTTGACACCATCAGAATATATTGCAATTGGACAACCATCCCACTTCCAATATATTAGACAGCAACTGGACAACCATCCCACTTCCAATATATTAGACAGCAACTGGACAACCATCCCACTTCCAATATATTTGACACCATCAGAATATATTGCAATTGGACAACCATCCCACTTCCAATATATTTGACAGCAATTGGACAACCATCCCACTTCCAATATATTTGACACAAGTCAAATATATTGCAATTGGGATCCCAATTCACATATATTTGACACAAGTCAAATATATTGCAAATGGGATCCCAATTCGCATATATTTGACACAAGTCAAATATATTACAATTGGGATCCCAATTCACATATATTTGACACAAGTCAAATATATTGCAATTGGGATCCCAATTCACATATATTTGACACAAGTCAAATATATTACAATTGGGATCCCAATTCACATATATTTGACACAAGTCAAATATATTGCAATTGGGATCCCAATTCACATATATTTGACTTGTGTCAAATATATTGCAATTGGGATCCCGATTCACATATATTTGACACAAGTCAAATATATTGCAATTGGGATCCCAATTCACATATATTTGACACAAGTCAAATATATTGCAATTGGGATCCCGATTCACATATATTTGACACAAGTCAAATATATTGCAAATGGGATCCCAATTCACATATATTTGACACAAGTCAAATATATTGCAATTGGGATCCCAATTCACATATATTTGACTTGTGTCAAATATATTGCAATTGGGATCACAATTGCAAATTATATCTTACCCAGAGCCCCAGGCTCCCAGAAGGGAGCTGGGCTGTGATAAGGCTTGCCCCGGAGCCTACCACTGGTGCTAAGACTCCCATAAGCCTCTGGATCTCTGCAGAGTCCCAGAGTCCCAGAGTCCCAGAGTCCCAGAGCCCCAGGGACCCAGAGCCCCAGAGCCCCAGAGCCCCAGAGCCCAAGAGCCCCAGAGTCCCAGAGTCCCAGAGTCCCAGGGACCCAGAGTCCCAGGGACCCAGAGTCCAAGGGACCCAGAGTCCCAGGGACCCAGAGACCCAGAGCCCCAGGGACCCAGAGTCCCAGGGACCCAGAGCCCCAGGGACCCAGAGACCCAGAGACCCAGAGCCCCAGGGACCCAGAGTCCCAGAGCCCCAGAGTCCCAGGGACCCAGAGACCCAGAGCCCCAGAGTCCCAGAGTCCCAGAGTCCCAGAGTCCCAGAGTCCCAGAGTCCCAGAGCCCCAGAGCCCCAGAGCCCCAGAGCCCCAGGGACCCAGAGCCCCAGAGTCCCAGAGCCCCAGAGCCCCAGAGCCCCAGGGACCCAGAGACCCAGAGACCCAGAGACCCAGAGCCCCAGAGTCCCAGAGCCCCAGGGACCCAGAGCCCCAGAGCCCCAGAGCCCCAGAGCCCCAGAGCCCCAGTGCCCCAGAGTCCCAGAGCCCCAGAGCCCCAGAGTCCCAGGGACCCAGAGTCCCAGAGCCCCAGGGACCCAGAGCCCCAGAGCCCCAGAGCCCCAGGGACCCAGAGCCCCAGAGACCCAGAGCCCCAGAGCCCCAGGGAACCAGAGCCCCAGAGTCCCAGGGACCCAGAGACCCAGAGACCCAGAGCCCCAGGGACCCAGAGCCCCAGAGTCCCAGGGACCCAGAGCCCCAGAGCCCCAGGGACCCAGGGACCCAGAGCCCCAGAGCCCCAGAGTCCCAGAGCCCCAGAGTCCCAGGGACCCAGAGACCCAGGGACCCAGAGCCCCAGAGCCCCAGGGACCCAGAGCCCCAGAGCCCCAGAGTCCCAGGGACCCAGAGTCCCAGAGCCCCAGAGCCCCAGGGACCCAGAGACCCAGAGTCCCAGGGACCCAGAGCCCCAGAGCCCCAGGGACCCAGGGACCCAGAGCCCCAGAGCCCCAGAGCCCCAGAGTCCCAGGGCCCCAGAGCCCCAGGGACCCAGAGCCCCAGAGCCCCAGAGTCCCAGGGACCCAGAGCCCCAGAGCCCCAGGGACCCAGGGACCCAGAGCCCCAGAGCCCCAGGGACCCAGGGACCCAGAGTCCCAGGGACCCAGAGACCCAGAGACCCAGAGACCCAGAGACCCAGAGCCCCAGAGTCCCAGAGCCCCAGGGACCCAGAGCCCCAGAGTCCCAGGGACCCAGAGACCCAGAGACCCAGAGCCCCAGAGTCCCAGAGCCCCAGGGACCCAGAGCCCCAGAGTCCCAGGGACCCAGAGACCCAGAGCCCCAGGGACCCAGAGCCCCAGAGCCCCAGAGTCCCAGGGACCCAGAGACCCAGAGCCCCAGAGCCCCAGAGTCCCAGAGCCCCAGAGTCCCAGAGCCCCAGAGTCCCAGGGCCCCAGGGACCCAGAGCCCCAGAGCCCCAGAGTCCCAGAGCCCCAGAGCCCCAGAGCCCCAGGGACCCAGAGCCCCAGGGACCCAGAGCCCCAGAGTCCCAGGGACCCAGAGACCCAGAGTCCCAGGGACCCAGAGACCCAGAGCCCCAGGGACCCAGAGCCCCAGAGCCCCAGAGTCCCAGAGACCCAGAGACCCAGAGACCCAGAGCCCCAGAGCCCCAGGGACCCAGGGACCCAGAGTCCCAGGGACCCAGAGTCCCAGGGACCCAGAGACCCAGGGACCCAGAGACCCAGAGACCCAGAGACCCAGAGCCCCAGGGACCCAGAGCCCCAGAGCCCCAGAGTCCCAGAGTCCCAGAGTCCCAGAGTCCCAGAGTCCCAGAGTCCCAGGGACCCAGGGACCCAGGGACCCAGAGCCCCAGAGCCCCAGGGACCCAGAGACCCAGAGACCCAGAGCCCCAGGGACCCAGGGTCCCAGGGACCCAGAGACCCAGAGCCCCAGGGACCCAGGGACCCAGGGACCCAGAGACCCAGAGACCCAGAGCCCCAGGGACCCGGCGCACCGGTCGAACCTATCTGGCCCACACTTAAGCCCCCGCCCTCGGACTAAACCAATCAGCCTGCACCGTCAAAAAAGATGCCCACTGGTAGACCTGGAACCTTAAAATATATTGGAAGTGGGATGGTTGCCCAATTGCTGTATAATATATTGCAAGTTCATCCTGCCCACTGGTGGACCTGGGAGCCAAAACGGCGCGCAATATATTGGAAGTGGGACGGTTGCGCAATCGCTGTACAATATATTGGAAGTGGGATGGTTGCCCAATTGCTGTATAATATATTGCAAGTTCATCCTGCCCACTGGTGGACCTGGGAGACAAAACGCCGCACAATATATTGAAAGTGGGATGGTTGCCCAATTGCTGTACAATACATGGGAAGTGGGATGGTTGTCCAGTTCATTACACCCTCATCCTGGGCCTCTGATTAGGCTTGCCCCGGAGCTTACCACCGGTGCCTACCTCCAGGGGCTTATTCACCCCAACGCCCTGGTCCCCTAACCCGGCATGAATTTCACCAAGGGTCCCCTACCTCCGGGGCTCCCTATCAGCCAATACATTAAGAACACCTCATCCTGGGCCTCTGATAAGGCTTGCCCCGGAGTTTACCACCGGGGCCTACCTCCGGGGCCTAATTAAACCCAACGCCCTGGTTCCCTGAACGGGCCTTATTCAAACAACCTCTCCGCCGCCTAAGCTCCGGAGCTTCCTTTTGGCTCCCAGAGGCCCAGAGGCCCAGGCTCCCAGAGGCCCAGGCTACCAGAGGCCCAGAGGCCCAGAGGCCCAGAGCCCCAGAGGCCCAGAGACCCAGGCTACCAGAGGCCCAGGCTCCCAGAGACCCAGAGGCCCAGAGGCCCAGAGGCCCAGAGGCCCAGAGACCCAGAGACCCAGAGTCCCAGAGACCCAGAGACCCAGGGCCCCAGAGACCCAGAGGCCCAGAGGCCCAGAGACCCAGAGACCCAGAGCCCCGGGGACCCAGAGACCCAGAGCCCCAGAGTCCCAGGGACCCAGAGCCCCAGAGCCCCGGGGACCCAGAGCCCCAGAGCCCCGGGGACCCAGAGCCCCAGAGCCCCAGAGCCCCAGAGGCCCAGAGGCCCAGAGGCCCATAGACCCAGAGGCCCAGAGTCCCAGAGACCCAGAGACCCAGAGACCCAGAGACCCAGGGCCCCAGAGACCCAGAGACCCAGGGCCCCAGAGACCCAGAGACCCAGAGACCCAGAGACCCAGAGACCCAGAGCCCCAGAGACCCAGAGACCCAGAGCCCCAGGGACCCAGAGCCCCAGAGCCCCAGAGCCCCAGAGACCCAGAGACCCAGAGACCCAGAGCCCCAGAGTCCCAGGGACCCAGAGCCCCGGGGACCCAGAGCCCCGGGGACCCAGAGCCCCAGAGCCCCGGGGACCCAGAGACCCAGAGCCCCAGAGGCCCAGAGGCCCAGAGGCCCAGAGGCCCAGAGGCCCAGAGCCCCAGAGTCCCAGAGTCCCAGGGACCCAGAGCCCCAGAGCCCCGGGGACCCAGAGCCCCAGAGCCCCGGGGACCCAGAGACCCAGAGCCCCAGAGTCCCAGGGACCCAGAGCCCCAGAGCCCCGGGGACCCAGAGACCCAGAGCCCCAGAGTCCCAGGGACCCAGAGCCCCAGAGCCCCGGGGACCCAGAGCCCCAGAGACCCAGAGACCCAGAGACCCAGAGACCCAGAGCCCCAGAGCCCCAGAGACCCAGAGACCCAGAGACCCAGAGACCCAGAGCCCCAGAGGCCCAGAGGCCCAGGCTACCAGAGGCCCAGGCTCCCAGAGGCCCAGAGGCCCAGAGACCCAGAGACCCAGAGGCCCAGAGGCCCAGGCTACCAGAGGCCCAGGCTCCCAGAGGCCCAGGCTCCCAGAGGCCCAGAGGCCC
>NW_027100773.1:15000-17117 GCF_029633855.1 Hoplias malabaricus
GCATAACCCCGAGTTCCGAAGCCGGCTCGCTACGTCCACCCACCCGGAGGGGGAGAGACTCACGTCGGCCGACGACGAAAGGTACGAGGCTTCTGCGGTCCATACCTTGAAGGTACCCGCCGGGGGAGGTTTGGCCTCTCGAGTCCGACTCGACAACCGGCCGTGGCCAGGTCACCGTTAATGATCCTTCCGCAGGTTCCCCTACGGAAACCTTGTTACGACTTTTACTCCCTCTAGATGCCCAGGTTCGATCGACTTCCCACCTCAACGAGGCAACCCCCCGGTAAAGGGGCACCTCGGAGATGGTCCGAGGACCTCACCAGGCCATCCAATCGGTAGTAGCGACGGGCGGTGTGTACAAAGGGCAGGGACTTAATCGACGCGGGCTGGTGACCCGCGACTACTTGGAATTCCTCGTTCAAGGGGAAAAGTTACAATCCCCTATCCCCAGCGGGGAAGGCGTTCATAGGATTGCCCAGGCCTTTCGGCATAGGATGGATGCACATGCTGAACCAGCCAGTGTAACTCACGTGCGGCCCCGGGCGTCTAAGGGCATCACAGACCTGTTATGGCCCCGAATCTCATACGGCTTTGCCTTGCCCCGGATCGCTCTAAGAAGTTCGGCCACCGACCGACGAACCCCTCGGGCCGCAAGCCCCCACAGGGACCCAAGGGAGGGCCGTGTAACTTTTTAAGGCACAGGGTCTCGTCCGTTATCGGAGTTAACCAGACGAATCGCTCCACGAACTCCCAACGGCCATGCACCACCACCCACAGAATCAAGAAAGGGCCATCAATCTGTCAATCCTTACCGTGTCCGGGCCGGGTGAGATTCCCCGTGTTGAGTCAAATTAAGCCGCAAGCTCCACTCCTGGTGGTGCCCTTCCGTCAATTCCTTTAAGTTTCAGCTTTGCAACCGTACTCCCCCCAGAGCCCAAAGACTCGTGGTTTCCCTCACGCTGCCCGGCGGGTCATGGTCGCTAGCCTCACGCCGCCGGATCGCGGGTCGGCATAGTTTACGGTCGGAACTACGACGGTATCTGATCGTCTTCGCTCCCCCGACTTTCGTTCTTGATTAATGAAAACATTCTTGGCAAATGCTTTCGCTTTCGTTCGTCCCACACCGGTCAACGAATTTCACCTCTATCGGTGTGGTACGGATGCCCCCGGCCGTCCCTCTTAATCATTGCCCTCGGTCCTTAAAACCCACGAAATAGGACCGTGGAAGCCCCGGAGCCCCACTCCGGAACGACCAGCCGTCCCGAAGGAGAGACCCCGAAGCCCCGCGGAAGGGCCCTATTCCATTATTCCTAGCTCAGTCAGACATGGCACGTGTCGGCCTGCTTTGAGCACTCTGCTTTATTCAAAGTAAACGCTCCGGACCCTCCAACCCACCGTGCACCGCAGTGAAGTACCCAGCTAAGGGCTTCTCCGCGGCCGGCGAGCAGAGGACACCGGCGGGTAGGGACCAGGTCCCAACATCCACCCAGAGACAGGGGGTCACCCCCGAAGGAGCTCCCCACGCCATCCCGGACAGTACAGGGGATCCGAGACCTGTCCCCACATCCAACTACGAGCTTTTTAACTGCAGCAACTTTAGCATACGCTATTGGAGCTGGAATTACCGCGGCTGCTGGCACCAGACTTGCCCTCCAATGGGTCATCACTCACGGACATAGATTGAGTTCATTTCGATTACGCTCCACAGGTTCATAGGACCCGCATCGATATTTTTCGTCACTACCTCCCCGTGTCGGGAATGGGTAATTTGCGCGCCTGCTGCCTTCCTTGGAAGTGGTAGCCGTTTCTCAGGCTCCCTCTCCGGAATCGAACCCAGATTCCCCGTTACCCGTGGTCACCACGGTAGGCACGTAGCCTACCGTCGAAAGTTGATAGGGCAGACACTCGAATGATACGTCGCCGCCCCGGAGGGCTTAACGATCGGCCAGAGGTTATCTAGAGTCACCAAAGCGACCCGACCGGAGCCGGGAGGGTTTTTCGGTTCTGATAAATGCACGTATCCGGGGGACAGGGGCCGGGAGAGCATTTCACGCCGACCCCCAGAACCCTTCCAACGCTTCGTTTGCATGTATTAGCTCTGGAATTACCACAGTTAT